>NW_027102984.1:242500-467500 GCF_036373705.1 Amia ocellicauda | reverse complement strand
GCTAATGAGATGCTGTAGAGTGAGTTAGTTATATTGCTTTCAGGAGCTCTAATCGTATTGATGAGTTCATGCAGCATTTGTAATTGAATTTCAAAAAGAAATCTTTGCTGTCTGGCCTGTGTGTATGAGATGTACTCTGTCAATCTTTGGCTAACAACTGAAACATTGGTAGAACAGAAATGGCAACATAAAAAAGAAAAGTACATTTTAAAAGAGCACATTAAATAGGATGAATATACAGTTTTTTACAATCACTTTGTCACTAATTTCAGAACCTTGATGTCATTTTTCAAAACTCTAGACACAAAACTCAAAACGGTCATCACTTGTAACACAGGCTGTCCAATGTTCAAAACATTGCATTGTGCATTCATATCTTTAAAGAAACCTAGCACTTGCAGACTTGTTGGTTCAAATAACTCATTTATCATGAAATACCATAGTAACATAGTAACACAGAAGATACCGATAGTTTCACTGTGTAGTTGTTCGTACAATCATTAAATATTGTAGTACAAAATATGTGATACATGTTTCATTATGGTACTACACATAAATACATCACTGTAAAAGGACTAGTAGAGAGAATACTACAGACACAGTGGAATCATTGAACAAAATCTGAAATGTATTGATGCAATACAATCAAATCACACCATAGGTTTCTTTGAATCCATGCAACAATAATTAGCTACAAAAAAGAACAAAACTACAGTAAAATGTCAACTGCAGTGTTCCTCACCTGGCTTAGTGTAAAAAGCAAAACAAAGGATTGATTACTGTACTTCTAAATTTCCATTAGCCCTGTGTTCAGGTTCAGGTTCTCACAACCATTTTTCACAAGAGGCATCTTGAAACTGAACATACCTGAACATACTCAGTCATCAGCTGCTTCACTCTGTCTGCATTTCTTTCAAAAGGCACACTATACTCTGTGCTACACATTGGTATGCAGTATACAGTCATTTGACAATTGAGAGTAGCCTAATGTTTAGTGCATGCTGAAGACTTGCCGCTTCTCAGTACGGACATTTCTGATGATTGAGGCCACAGTTGATCCTGAGTTGATTCTGAGGTTTGATTGAATCATTGTAGCTGCCTCAGTCATGGTCATGCCATGATTTACAACATGTTCTACAACTATTTCTCGGATTTCACTGGACACTATTTGCTGTTGCTGCCGCTGTCTGGTCCGTGGCCTTGTCCTCTACCACGTTCCCCCAACACCTCTCAAATGAGGCCCATGGCTGCCTCTCTGGTGAGGCCTAAGCCCTCCTCTATGACGAGGCCCACGACCACCTCTCAGAAGGGGTGCATGTCCCCTTCCATTCCTTTGACCACCACGTCTTCCTCCTCCCACTGCTTGACCTCTATTGTGACCTGGATGACCTGCCGGCTCCATGTTATCACTGTGTTGCTCGGGTGGATAGCACTCATTTCACTCGATACTCGTACCACAATGTGAAATCAATCATCAATAACCAGTTGGCAGTATTGGAAAAGCAATTACAAGGGCCTGCATACATACAGTAATGTCAAATCTGATGTGGAAGAACAATCATCTTCAACCAGGTTGGAGCGTTAGTTGCAATGCCTTTAATACACGCAGCGTGGAGAGGAACAGTGACTCAAGAAGATCCCAAAGTCGCTCTGCCTTCATTTTAACAGTCAGAGCTTTTATACACAAAAATCAAAGAGCTGGTTATAATCAGAAAGTCATTACTATGTTATCTTAAAAGTTAGCTAAGCAGAATTTATATCATTATAGGACAGAGTTCATAGATCAACACATGGATTAGGGAGCAGGCACTTCAATCATACTGTTTGACATTGTCTCCAAGATTCTCATCGTAAATAACAAGCAGAAATCAAACTACCTTCTGGCCTGACCTTCTAGCTTGACCTTATCTTTCTTAAGTATACAAGAGAGAAAAACAGGTATTAGAGAAAGAATTTCTAACTTTCCTTCCACACTGAAAACATGGTGTGGAAAAGTGCTACATGATGATGAATGATGATGAAATATTACATCCATAGATAATGTAGTCCAACTGGTTCATGCTCCTCGGTTATTGGTGTCAATGGATCTCATTATCCTGAAACTTTCATGATCGAAACATGGAATACTGTTCGTCAGTTTCCATAAAACTATGAATTAAGAGTAATGCAACAGTCACTTATCATTTTGAGCAGCTGTATCAATTGATAGTTAGATCTTTGTAATGAAATGAATAGACAGTGATCTCAGATGTAATGTGTGAATTGCATTTTGAAATGGTAATACTTTGACGTTAAGTTGTATCATTTTAGTTCATTGAACAAATGATCTAAGGTTGATGTGTATTGTATCCAAGCAATTGAAAAATGTGCATTTTGATCATCGGGTGTGAGTTTTGTGTCTAGAGTTTTGAAAAATGACATCAAGGTTCTGAAATGAGTGCCAAAGTGATTGTAAAAAAGTGTAATATCAGGGGACAGTGGCTATTACTGATCTGGCCTTCCGTGGCCTCTGTATTAATGTAACAGGTCACATTGTATGTGTACACTGATACTTGATAGTATAATATAGTACAAGTAAAAAACATACATAGGTATCATAGAAGTATTTTGCAGAAATGATTATGGATACTTATCAAAATGGAGAGGAAATGCTAAATCCAGTCTCCCCAGGCTGAGCTTCTATTGCTACACCTGCTAAGTGGCTGCTGGCCCCACTATATGGATAGAGCCACACCAAGTACAAGAGTCTCCCCATTGCTATTTATATCTCCCTATCCAGTCTTCTATACGTGTCAGGTATACAAGTGTGTGTGTGTGTGTGTGTGTGTGTCTGTCTGTCTGTCTGTCTGTGAAAGTGTGTGTGTGTGTGTGTGTGTGAAAGTGTGTGTGAGTGTCTGTCTGTCTGTCTGTCATGTAACTTGCACATCTGTTAGGGCACCATTAATGCAGAGATGTACACATATTGTTTATTTTCCATATATATGTATGTATGTATGTATGCATGTCCAATTGCTTTGACAATACAAATGCACTGAATTGAGACAGAGAGAGAGAGAGAGAGAGAGAGAGAGAGGTGCTAAGGCACATTTGTAACATAAATTAGGGAACATTTGAAACATGCTTAGGGAACATTCATAAGAACATAAGAACATAAGAAAGTTTACAAACGAGAGGAGGCCATTCGACCCATCATGCTCGTTTGGTGTCCATTAATATCTAAGTGATCCATGGATCCTATCCAGTCTATTTTGAAATGTTCCCAAACTTTCAGCTTCTACCACTTTCCATCTTGAATGCCTTGAAGCCCAATTTCCATTTGTTGTCCCCTGGTGCGTGTGTCCCTGCTGATCTGGAAAAGCTCCTCTGGTTTGAGGAACCTTTCATGATTTTGAAGACTTGGATCAAGTCCCCACGTAATCTCCTCTGTTCCAGGGTGAAAAGGTTCAGTTCCCTCAGTCTCTCCGAGTAGGACTTTCCCTTCAGACCTGGAATAAGTCTGGTTGCTCTCCTCTGAACTGTCTCTAAAGCAGCAATATCCTTCTTGAAGTGTGGTGCCCAGAACTGTACACAGTATTCCAGATGAGGTCTAGCGCATTGTACAGTCTTAACATTACTTAAATTCTACACTTTTGACGATATACCCTAGCATTCTGTATGCCTTTTGTATTGCTTCCCCACATTGTTTGGATGGAGAAAGTGAATCCACATAGATTCCTAGGTCTTTCTCATGCATTACTTCATCTAGATCTGTACCTCCCATAGTGTAATTATAGTGGACATTTTTGTTTTACTGCATGTATTACCTTGCACTTGTCCACATTGAATTTGCCAGGTGTCAGCCCACAACTGAATTTATCTAAGTTCCTCTGAATAGCATGTGCTGCCAAGATTGTATCTGCTAAGCCACCTATTTTAGTATCATCTGCAAATTTGACAAGGTTGCTAAGTATCCCAGAGTCCAGATCATTAATATAGATTAGAAAAAGCAAAGGCCCTAGTACTGATCCCTGTGGAACTCCACTAACAACCTCACTCCAGTTAGAAGTGACTCCTCTAATCTGTTTCCTATACATCAACCAGTTCATAATCCATCTACTTACATGACCCTGAATGCCTACAGCTTCCAATTTGAGGATCAGTCTTTGGTGTGGAACCTTATCAAAAGCTTTTTGGAAATCTAAGTATATCATATCATATGCTTTCACGTGATCTACAGCTGCAGTTGCATGTTCAAAAAAATGTATTAAGTTAGTAAGACATGATCTGCCTCGTCTAAACCCATGTTGACTATCTCCAAGAATATGGTTTTCATTGAGATGCTCCTCTATTTTCTGTCTAATCATTTTTTCCAACATTTTACAGGTGATGCAGGTGAGACTGATTGGTCTGTAATTTCCTGGCTCAGTTTTGTCCCCTTTCTTGTGGATTGGTATGAAATTTGCTGTCTTCCAGTCAGTGGGAACATCCCCTGTTCTAAGTGTCATTTGAAATAATCGAGTTAACGGCCTATACATAATTTCCCTCATTTCTTTAAGTACTGTTGGAAATATCCCATCTGGCCCAGGTGATTTGTTTGATTTTAATTCTGCTAGTCCCTTTAGTACCTCCTCCTCATTTATCCTGATCTCTCTTAGGGTTTGACTGGATTGATTGTCAACCTGTGGCATGTCATCTGTTTTTTCTTTTGTAAAAACCTCTGTGAAATACTCATTTAGAATATTTGCCACATCTTGTTCGTTTTCCAAGATACCTCCATTTTTGCCCTTTATCTGTTTCACCTCCTCCTTAATTGACCGCTTGCTGTTGTAATTTTGAAAAAAGCTCATTGCATTGGTTGTAGCTCCAAGAGCTATGTTTCTTTCTATTTCCCTCTTTGCTTTCCTGATCCCTTTCTTAAGATCTCTTTGCAGCTCAACATATTCTATGTATTTTGTTTCATCACCATCCCTTTTGTATGTGCTATACAACATTTTCTTCCTCTTTATATTTTTTTGCATGCCTCTGGTTTGTATGTATGTATGTATGTATGTATGTATGTATGTGTGGAAGGAAAGTTAGAAATTCTTTTCTCACAACTGTTTTTCTCTCTTGTATACTTAAGAAAGATAAGGTCAAGCTAGAAGGTCAGGAGGCCATAAGGTAGTTTGATTTCTCTTTGTTATTTACAATGAGAACCTTGGAGACAATGTCAAACAGAATGACCTACGTGCCTGTTCCCTAATACCATGTATAGACCTATGAACTCTGTTCGATAATGATATATGTTCTGCTTAGTTAGCCTTTAAGATAACATAGTAATGACTTTCTAGCATGTATGTATGTATGTATATATATATATATATATATATATATATATATATATATATATATATATATATATATATGTATGTATGAATGTATGTCCAATTGCTTTTGACAATACAAATGAATTGAGAGGGAGAGAGAGAGAGAGAGAGAGACAGACAGACAGACTGACAAACAGAAAAACAGACACACACACACAAACACACACACACACAGAGCCAGCCAGCCCGCCAGCCAGCCAGCCAGCCAGCCAGCTCAGCGATGACATCACGAGCCTCTCTCAGCTGACTGCTATGACATCACAGAGCACGTACATTCCGTTGCTTGCCGTCTGTCAACCACTCAGTCACTGCCAGCCAGACTGGCTGGCTGGCTGGATGTGGGGGCTGCTTGCTGCTGCTGCGTACCTTAGCAAGCTTATTTGCTTGACCGGCCTTCCTACTCCTCTGCCCACATGCCCACCTATGCCTCTACTCCAAGATACTTATACAATAGAAAAACTATGGTAATAATAATATAGCCCAAGACAAAAAATATTAATCTTTCTAGACTGTATTAAAGTTCAGCACTTCGGAAAAATAGAATTATTTTGTATTTCAATAAAACACACACCCAACCAATGTAAATGTCACGGACGGTGTTAATTAGCTCCTTAATCACCATTACTTATTATATTTATATTTCACTTCACTTTATGCAATATGGCTTGTGTATTTTGTTTGGTTCTATATTGCCATTATTTTGTGTGTTGATTATCTTTCACTTTATTGTTTAATTTGTTATTCACTTAGTATTATTTTGATTGTTTGCACGCGTGCCTTATTATTTTTGTTTCTTCTTTCTTTCACAACTCACCTGGGTCCACCTGCACTCTTCACACGCGTCCCCACTTAATCACCCTGCCCTGGGAGAGGAGAGGATTATCTGCTGTAGTCCACTTTCCAATGTGGGAGGTCTCTGCGGCTCATATCTCATTCAATTATTTATTCATTTATCCTACATCAAGTTTATTTATTTTCCCACGTTTCATTCAATCACCATCAGAAGCTCTCTGTGCTAAAAGTGGCAGCACATTTGTCTCACACACATCAAACTCGCCTTTTCCTGCTTCCCAAGCCTTATCAACTTACTCAGACCCTCGTCAACTTACTCAAACCCTCTTCAACTTTGGTTAACATTGCTCTGCATTCTAACAGCTATTCTTTCTCCTATTCTTAATTTCTTACAAGAAATGTATTCAGGTTTTTTTATCAATATGTTTTATTTATATTTATACAGATGTCACTCCATTATTCGTTTATTGAAGTCATATATGTACCTAACAAAATATTAGCCAATAGGCCATTGATCTCAATAATGATTCCCATAATCCTAGGACACCTTCTCTTTTACTCTTCCTTTCCATTCTTACTTTTCTCCTGTAAAGCATTTTATATTACTTGAGCTTACTTATTCTATAGTTGTAATCTTATACTTCTGCGGTATCTTACCCTTTTCCTACATCACTCATCTTAAAACCATGGTCTACTTTGACTTTCATTTCAGGTATTATATGCTAGGCACCAATAACCAAACATTTTCTGAAAGACTGTAACATGTCACCAGACTGTTTACATTCTCCTGCTTTCACAGGCTGTCAGGGCTGCACCAGGCTCTCTTCTAGCCTTTTGTTTCCTTGAATTTGACTTTTGACAGAGCTTGTCCATAACATGATGTTTAACAAACAAATTCTGGTTCTTCTTGTGGAGACACCATGACTATTTATGTATTACTATTATTATCCATCTGTTTATTCAATGTATATTTTGGATTACTTTTCTTATAATAGTCTTTCTTTCTGATTTCTGATGCTTGAGGCACTCTGTATAGAGCCAAAGATCCTCATGAATATGATAAATCTGTTGTTACATTTTTAAATATAATTCTAAAATGATTGCCAAAACATAGACATTTACCTTATATCACCTTCAAACTATACATATTCATAAACACACAAAGCACATACACATTGATATCTAAAGATAATTCAGATATCCGATCTGTGGCATGTTTTATTGACCCTGCAGTGTCTCAAACAGCCCTTATAACTTATTATTTAAGCTTATGATTATTTAGAATAAAATGTCAAATAATCCCACTCGATTATTTCATTATTTCACTATCTCAGTTTTCTTGATCCATTGTGAAAAAGTTCTGTTATTTCCTCCTCATCTGTAGAGGCTACATTAGCCCACTCCCCGGTCTGATATTCTCGTAGTAACTGTATCCAAATGTTGGGCGGACATTTAGCCTTCACGATGATGTGTACATCGTGCGGGTGAAGGAGGTGAATAACCATCTTTTCATCTAGAATATCCCAAAAAGTTGTGTTACCCTGGTTTGGTTTTAATTTTGGGAGGGACGCCCATATCATTTCTTTTTCTCCTGGGGAGAAGGGGACATGGGTTTTAGTCGTATAGACTATTGATTGACCTTCCTCTTTACTCTGTCTAGTTTTGACTTGCATGGGTGCAGCTGGGACCGTTTTCAGAGCGGTCAGATCTGGATACAATGTATTATTATAACCAAAATCAGTGATTGATTTATATTCCGGATTATATGGGGGAGGAGCGCTAGCAAAACCTCCTTTTTCATATTCCCATGCTTTGCGATCTAAATCATCCCAATCGGGCCTGTCGTCCTCGGAGTGATCTGTGTCGCGACGCGCTCCTAACACGGCAGCACATCGCGCACCTACACCTTCACCTTTTCTGACCACTTTTCTTGCCCTTCTAATTTGCCTTGTAGTTCTATTAATTCTATCGTATTTTTCACAACTTCTGCTCTCAATTCACATTACTGTTTATGATGATCTTCCATTTCTGTTATTTTCTTTTCTTGATTCTCACCAACCTGACACAATATCACAATTCCTTTCTCTGTCTTATCTGGTTGTTGTTGCTTCCACCAGTCCCGGTGCTCCTTCGGAGACCAGTCTTTCTCCCAACTTCCTTCCAACATTTTCTTCTCTACATTCTGTTTTTTTATTTCTCAAAAAACCAATAATGCTGGTGTCACTCACTGTGACGATTTATCTGAAATATTACATTATTATATATTATATTATGTATATATATTATAATAAAAACAAACACTCCAGTAAGGTACGGACACCCGTACATGACACTGGCTAAGGTAAGGGAACCCATAAACAACCATAAGCACCCCCGGACCTAGGACAGACTGTAACTTGCTAACTTGCTAACTGTTTTGTTTGCTTCACATCGTTTGCTGCTAGTTGCATGCCAAACGAGTTCGTTCTGTCCAAAATATAAGCTTTTTTCTTCTAATAAACTCAATAAAAATACAGTGCACTAGCAACTATTTCCCTTTCAAAAGTTGTAGTCCCGTTTCAGTTAAAACAAAATGTGTTCTTCAAACAAAGAAAATACTTGTGTTTCTTTTCCCTCTTTACCTGCTCTTATCACAAAGCTTCTCAACACAATCTCAGGTGCAGGTGCACTCTGCGCTATCCTTTGCCCGAGCTTTGTCCAGGAAAACTCACTGTAGCCATCTTAGTTCAACACGGGCTCTCCTTACCTGCGAGTCACACGGGTCCAGTTCACTTTGCAAGTGAACAGTCTCTTCTCAGAAACAATAAGGAAACTTGGAAAGAAACACAATCCCAGGTCGGTGTTAAAAAAAAGTTCTTTGTTTTCATATTAAAAGAAAACATTTGTATTTTCTCTGCACACTTCACAGCTCCAATTAGCACACTCAACTAATCCCTGCCCCCCTCAGAACCGTCACTAAAGAAAGGTACTCACAGTCATTTTAAATATGACATCCTGTAGTGCTTGTTTTCAAAATATGATCTTATTATCACTTGAACCAAATAAATCCTTTGACCCACTAATACCAAATTACAGTTAGGGGGGCCACAGATGTGATTTGAAAATACGATCTTCCATGTCTTTCTGTTGTGTTTTGACCTGGGGATCTGTAATTGTCCAAGTGGCTACTGCACATGTACTTATTTAATATTAAATGTGTTATTTAATTAGGCTTGGTTCTGGTGAGCATGTACAAGACGTCAGCTTTTTAAATAACTGTGTGTATTGGATCATACACATTTTAGAAATACTCTCTCAAACTTCCCGCATTGGTACCTCACCAGGGAGGTAGAAAACAGCAATAGCATTGAAAAAGTGTGATTGTAGTTCTGCTCTTCTGCAATATATTTCTACAATATCTTTAACATCTTCTTTAACATTGTTTTAAAGGCTGGGACCAATATGGTGGAATATCTCCAACACACGGACATTGAGAGACTCGACCCCTTTGTGCTGCTGCTCAGAGACCAACTCTCAGTTGTCTCTGAGTAGGCTATGGATCAACTTCCTTTCCTAATATGAAGGAGACCATGGATACAAAACCTATGAAAAACAGGTGATTATTGTTATTCTTCTCATTATAAACTACTTAATACATCTCTCCCATAAAGTACAACAGGATAGTGGTGACGTCATTCAGGATTGGATTGCCATTGGTCAAAAGCCCTCTGAGAGAAATTGTGTGGCGACACTCCACACTCTTAGAAGAAATTGTTCTGCACAGAACCATAAAGGGTTCCTCGAGTAATCGCTCTGGTGGATCCCTTTATGGTTCTATGTAGAACCCCTTCAAAGGGGTTACATGAAGAACCCCCAAACATAGCGTTCTACACAGAACCATTCGTTTTAAAATGTTATATATAGAACCCATTCAAAAGGGGGACACGTGCTATACCTGAATTTGTTTTCCAAATACAATCTTTAAAAAATGTATGAGTTCATATATACAAACACACATACACAACGTAGAAATCGCACTACTAGTGAAGTAACTTCATTTACATTATATGCCACAACTCCTCAATTTGGAACGCAAAAACAAGACATCTGATGTAAAAGTGTAAACTAATTACGAACAGCACTTTTGATTTTTATCTTCAATTCAGGGGCTACTTATTCGAACAGTAAACTGTATTCTCTCTTCGGAGTGACTGGAATGTTTTTGCCTACATTCAACTTAAATATGAAAGTTTCCAAAAACGGCATAGTTTTCTTTAAGGCTATTCAATGCCAAACACAAAATTCTCTCTGCTTTCAGTGCTTGTCCTTCAGCACAATTACACAGGTTCATGATGTTCTCATTTCAATACATTGTTTTCTTATTTAAACTATTTGACTTTGAGCTTACATTGAGAATAAAATCACTTTTGCAAGTAAAACCTGGCCAAGAAAGGAAGCAGCACTACAATAAAACAATACACAGAATACAAAGCAGTTCCTTCAAAAGTGAAAGTGATAAAGAGTGATGTCTGTCAGTAAATTACGTTGAGATACATATTGGTTATTTTGAATTAGGAGTCCAACTTCAATAACTTCTATTAACAAGCCAAAATACAGATCAGAATTACGGGTAATTGAAAATAATATGTAGCGCCTAGGTAAGCTTGGATGTGTTCAGAGAAACACTAAAAACGGACCTTCCTCACACCCGTCTTGTTGAGGTGGACGTGGTCATACAGGTGATGTGGCTGGATGTCTCAGTGGTGTGCCAGGTGGACGTTGGGGAGGAGGGCACATCTTCGGGATACTTCTGCGTTGATGGCCTGGATGATGTGCAGGGGCACGTCTGTGCGGGGCAGCAGTGTGGAGATGGTGATTTTGGCAGTTTGGAATTCCTCTGTGGCTTTCTTTGCCACCTGTCTCAGGGCTGAGGCCACATCGCCCCTGCGGGCACTCAGGTCGTTAGTGCCGGTGTGGATGAGGATGTGTTTGACCTGGCACAGCCTCCTCTTGGAGAGCAGCTCCAGGGCTCTCTGTGCTGTCGGGCACCAAAGCTTTTTCACTTTTCGCCCAGGGAAGAGGCGCCTCTCATCCAGGAACTTCCCATTGGAGTCGCTCAGAATGACCACCTCTGTGTTGACCTGCCACTCCGGGTTTTGCGTCGGGAGTGGTGGGGGCAGCGGGTGTGTTTTAGGGGAGTGGCGTTTCAGGGGTTTGTGTATTAGTGGCAGGTCTGGTGATAGTGGGGGTGTCAGGAGTGGTGGGGAGTGTGGGTGGATCAGTGGGTGCGTCAGTGGGTGCGTCAGGGGTTGTAGGTGTTGTGGGGTCAGTGCAGTGCAGTCTCTGTGCTCCTCTCTTAGCTTCTCCAGCTGGCTCTGCAGGCTCCTCAGCTGGCTGTGCTGGGGTGTCCTGGTCAGCTCCTCCCTCGCTCTGTGCAGCTCCGTCCTCAGGGTTTGGCTCTGCTCCTCCTGGTCTCTCACTGCTGCTCTCAGCTTATGGATCTCAGCCTTGTGGTGCATCTTCAGTCCCTGAACTCCGCAAACTTCAGCTCCAGCACTGATAGGCATTCCTTTAGTGTTTTAATGTTGCTGGAGAGTTTTGGGGAGACAGGGGGGCAGTCTGTGGGAGATGGGGCACTGTCTGGCTCCGTGTGGCTGGGGGCAGACTGCAGGGTGGCCGGCTCTGGCTCTTGTTTCTCTACCTCAGTCTGCTGCTTTGAGGTGTGGAAGCCGAGAGCTAATTGGTCCAGGCTGCTCTCGCTGTCCTGCACCATGATGGTCCCGTTGTGGTATACATTAAAAGTGAGCATCACACTGTCTGTGTCTTTCTCTACCAGCACTGAGATCTGCCTGCCTCTGCTAATGCCCCTCTTGTTGTTATTGGGGTATGTCTGGCACAGGGTTTTGTGAAAGGCGGTGTAGAACAGTAGATTGTTCTTGACCCTGTTTTCTCCTTTACCGGTGTAGTCTAGGATGAGGGTCTCAGGAGATGCTCTCATCACAGCTTGTTTGTAGTCCTTCTTAGCCTGTGCAGAGCGAATGTCTTCAGGGTATCGGATTTCAAAAGGCAGCTCTGCAGTCAGACTGCTGTTCGATAGATTTCTATCAGTCTCAGTGGCAGTTGGGCTCTCTCCTACTGTCACTCTATTCAAATCGGAGCTCTGCATTTTCATTGGCTGAGTCAACTACTGAGAATGCTTATTTATTTTATTAATACATATTTTTTTGTTTAATTATTTGTCTCTTACCTCCAATTCTTGTCTTCAGCTTTTCTTTTCTGACTTTTCTTCCTGAACTGTCTCTCTGCTTTCTTCTTTTTGTGTTTCTCTTAAAATTATTATTTTTTGAATACTTTTTCTTCTGAATTTCTATTCCATGTCTTCTGTGTATGTTTATAGTGCTATATATTCATTTGTAAATGACAAATTAAATCCGCTTATGTATAAAAACAAATGTTTTTTAGGAGCTCATATTCCTCTCTCTCTCTCTCTCTCTCTCTCTCTCTCTCAATTCATTTCATTTGTATTGTCAAAGCAATTGGACATACATACACATACATACATATACACTCACCTAAAGGATTATTAGGAACACCTGTTCAATTTCTCATTAATGCAATTATCTAATCAACCAATCACATGGCAGTTGCTTCAATGCATTTAGGGGTGTGGTCCTGGTCAAGACAATCTCCTGAACTCCAAACTGAATGTCTGAATGGGAATGAAAGGTGATTTAAGCAATTTTGAGCGTGGCATGGTTGTTGGTGCCAGACGGGCCGGTCTGAGTATTTCACAATCTGCTCAGTTACTGGGATTTTCACGCACAACCATTTCTAGGGTTTACAAAGAATGGTGTGAAAAGGGAAAAACATCCAGTATGCGGCAGTCCTGTGGGCGAAAATGCCTTGTTGATGCTAGAGGTCAGAGGAGAATGGGCCGACTGATTCAAGCTGATAGAAGAGCAACTTTGACTGAAATAACCACTCGTTACAAACGAGGTATGCAGCAAAGCATTTGTGAAGCCACAACACGTACAACCTTGAGGCGGATGGGCTACAACAGCAGAAGACCCCACCGGGTACCACTCATCTCCACTACAAATAGGAAAAAGAGGTGAGACATTCAGATGGTAGAGTCAGAATTTGGCGTAAACAGAATGAGAACATGGATCCATCATGTCTTGTTACCACTGTGCAGGCTGGTGGTGGTGGTGTAATGGTGTGGGGGATGTCTTCTTGGCACACTTTAGGCCCCTTAGTGCCAATTGGGCATCGTTTAAATGCTACGGCCTACCTGAGCATTGTTTCTGACCATGTCCATCCCTTTTTGACCACCATGTACCCATCCTCTGATGGCTACTTCCAGCAGGATAATGCACCATGTCACAAAGGTCGAATCATTTCAAATTGGTTTCTTGAACATGACAATGAGTTCACTGTACAAAACTGGCCCCCACAGTCACCAGATCTCAACCCAATAGAGCATCTTTGGGATGTGGTGGAACGGGAGCTTCGTGCCCTGGATGTGCATCACACAAATCTCCATCAACTGCAAGATGCTATCCTATCAATATGGGCCAACATTTCTAAAGAATGCTTTCAGCACCTTGTTGAATCAATGCCACGTAGAATTAAAGCAGTTCTGAAGGCGAAAGGGGGTCAAACACAGTATTAGTATGGTGTTCCTAATAATCCTTTAGGTGAGTTCATCGTAGCTCTTAATACTCTCTTTCTGTCTGGAGGAGATATAATTGAAGTATTGTACACGTACCCGGATACTTTCAACACCCATTGCTGCACTGATATTTTTCCCTCCATTTTTCTTTATCCATTTTTTTTTTGCTGGAAGTTCCGTCAATACCCGTCAGCCTTTAAGAGACATCATGCAGCCAGGCCTCTTGGCTTGCGGCCACACCGTCCTGAACGCGCCCAATCTCATCAGATCTCGGAAGCTAAACGGGGCAGGACCTGGTCAGTACTTGAATGTGAGACCTCCTGGAAATACCTGGTGCTGCAAGCTTTTACGTCTCCTGGGTAACTTTATCGTAGCTCTTAATACTCTCTATCTGTCTGGAGGAGACATAATTGAAGTATTTTACACGTACCCGGCTACTTTCAACACCCTTTGCTGCACTGATATTTTTCCCTCCATTTTTCTTTTTTCTTTTTTTTTTGCTGGAAGTTCCGTCAATATCCGCCAGCCTTTAAGAGACATCATGCAGCCAGGCCTCTCGGCTTGCGGCCACACCATCCTGAACGCGCCCGATCTCGTCAGATCTCGGAAGCTAAACGGGGCAGGACCTGGTCAGTACTTGAATGTGAGACCTCCTGGAAATACCTGGTGCTGCAAGCTTTTACGTCTCCTGGGTAACTTTATCGTAGCTCTTAATTCTCTCTTTCTGTCTGGAGGAGATATAATTGAAGTATTGTACACGTACCCAGCTACTGTCAACACCCTTTGCTGCACTGATATTTTTCCATCCATTTTTCTTTTTTTTTTTTTTTTTTTTTTTTTTTGCTGGCAGTTCCGTCAATATCCGCCAGCCTTTAAGAGACATCATGCAACCAGGCCTCTCGGCTTGCGGACACACAGTCCTGAATGAGCCCGATGTCAGAAGATCTCGGAAGCTAAACGGGGCAGGACCTGGTCAGTACTTAAATGTGAGACCTCCTGGAAATACCAGGTGCTGCCAGCTTTTTACGTCTCCTGGGGAACTTCATCGTAGCTCTTAATACTCTCTTTCAGTCTGGAGAAGATATAATTGAAGAATTGTACACGTACCCAGCTACTGTCAACACCCTTTGCTGCACTGATATTTTTCCCTCCATTTTTCTTTTTTTTTTTGCTGGAAATTCCGTCAATACCCGCCAACCTTTAGGAGACATCATGCAGCCAGGCCCTTCGGCTTGTGGCCACACAGTCCTGAATGCGCCCGATCTCGTCAGATCTCGGAAGCTAAACGGGGCAGGACCTGGTCAGTACTTGGATGGGAGACCTCCTAGAAATACCAGGTGCTGCAAGCTTTTTACGTCTCCTGGGTAACTTCATCGTAGCTCTTAATACTCTCTTTCTGTCTCCAGGAGATATAATTGAAGAATTGTACACGTACCCGGCTACTTTCAACACCCTTTCCTGCACTGATATTTTTCCCTCCATTTTTCTATTTTTTTTTTTTTTTTGCTGGAAATTCCGTCAATACCCGCTAGCCTTTAAGAGACATCATGCAGCCAGGCATCTCGGCTTGCGGCCACACCATCCTGAACTCGCCCGATCTCGTCAGATCTTGGAAGCTAAACGGGGCAGGACCTGGTCGGTACATGAATGTGAGACCTCCTGGAAATACCTGGTGCTGCAAGCTTTTACGTCTCCTGGGTAACTTTATCGTAGCTCTTAATACTCTCTATCTGTCTGGAGGAGATATAATTGAAGTATTGTACACGTACCCAGCTACTGTCAACACCCTTTGCTGCACTGATATTTTTCCATCCATTTTTCTTTTTTTTTTTTTTTTTTTGCTGGAAGTTCCGTCAATACCCGCCAACCTTTAAGAGACATCATGCAGCCAGGCCTCTTGGCTTGCAGCCACACCATCCTGAACGTGCCTGATCTCGTCAGATCTCGGAAGCTAAACGGGGCAGGGCCTGATCAGAACTTGGATGGGAGACCTCCAGGAAATACCTGGTGCTGCAAGCTTTTTACGTCTCCTGGGTAACTTCATCGTAGCTCTTAATACTCTCTATCTGTCTGGAGGTGTTATAATTGAGGAATTGTACACGTACCCGGCTACTTTCAATAGCCTTTGCTGCACTGGTATTTTTCCCTCTATTTTTCTTTTTTTTATTTGCTGGCAGTTCCGTCAATACCCGCCAGCCTTTAAGAGATATCATGCAGCCACGCGTCTCGGCTTGCGGCCACACCATCCTGAACGCGCCCGATCTCGTCAGATCTCGGAAGCTAAACGGGGCAGGACCTGGTCAGTACTAGAATGTGAGACCTCCTGGAAATACCTGGTGCTGTAAGCTTTTACGTCTCCTGGGTAACTTTATCGTAGCTCTTAATTCTCTCTTTCTGTCTGGAGGAGATATAATTGAAGTATTGTACACGTACCCAGCTACTGTCAACACCCTTTGCTGCACTGATATTTTTCCATCCATTTTTCTTTTTTTTTTTTTTTTTTTTTTTTTTTGCTGGCAGTTCCGTCAATATCCGCCAGCCTTTAAGAGACATCATGCAACCAGGCCTCTCGGCTTGCTGACACACAGTCCTGAATGAGCCCGATGTCAGAAGATCTCGGAAGCTAAACGGGGCAGGGTTTGGTCAGTACTTGGATGGGAGACCTCCTAGAAATACCAGGTGCTGCAAGATTTTTATGTTTCCTGGGTAACTTCATCGTAGCTCTTAATACTCTCTTTCTGTCTCCAGGAGATATAATTGAAGAATTGTACACGTACCAGGCTACTTTCAACACCCTTTGCTGCACTGGTATATTTCCCTCTATTTTTCTTTTTTTTTTTGCTGGCAGTTCCGTCAATACCCGCCAGCCTTTAAGAGACATCATGCAGCCAGGAATCTCGGCTTGCGGCCACACCATCCTGTGGCCACACCGTCCTGAATGCGCCCGATCTCGTCAGATCTCGGAAGCTAAACGGGGCAGGGCCTGGTCAGTACTTGGATGGGAGACCTCCTAGAAATACCAGGTGCTGCAAGCTTTTTACGTCTCCTGGGTAACTTCATCGTAGCTCTTAATACTCTCTTTCTGTCTCCAGGAGATATAATTGAAGAATTGTACACGTACCCGGCTACTTTCAACACCCTTTCCTGCACTGATATTTTTCCCTCCATTTTTCTATTTTTTTTTTTTTTTTTTTGCTGGAAATTCCGTCAATACCCGCCAGCCTTTAAGAGACATCATGCAGCCAGGCATCTCGGCTTGCGGCCACACCATCCTGAACTCGCCCGATCTCGTCAGATCTTGGAAGCTAAACGGGGCAGGACCTGGTCGGTACATGAATGTGAGACCTCCTGGAAATACCTGGTGCTGCAAGCTTTTACGTCTCCTGGGTAACTTCATCGTAGCTCTTAATACTCTCTTTCTGTCTCCAGGAGATATAATTGAAGAATTGTACACGTACCCGGCTACTTTCAACACCCTTTCCTGCACTGATATTTTTCCCTCCATTTTTCTATTTTTTTTTTTTTTTTTTTGCTGGAAATTCCGTCAATACCCGCCAGCCTTTAAGAGACATCATGCAGCCAGGCATCTCGGCTTGCGGCCACACCATCCTGAACTCGCCCGATCTCGTCAGATCTTGGAAGCTAAACGGGGCAGGACCTGGTCGGTACATGAATGTGAGACCTCCTGGAAATACCTGGTGCTGCAAGCTTTTACGTCTCCTGGGTAACTTTATCGTAGCTCTTAATACTCTCTATCTGTCTGGAGGAGATATAATTGAAGTATTGTACACGTACCCAGCTACTGTCAACACCCTTTGCTGCACTGATATTTTTCCATCCATTTTTCTTTTTTCTTTTTTTATTTTTTATTTTTGCTGGAAGTTCCGTCAATACCCGCCAACCTTTAAGAGACATCATGCAGCCAGGCCTCTCGGCTTGAGGCCACACCGTCCTGAAGACGCAAGATCTCGTCAGATCTCGGAAGAAAAACTGGGCAGGGCCTGGTCAGTAATTGGATGGGTGACCTCCTGGAAATACCAGGTGCTGAAAGCTTTTTACATCTCCTGGGTAACTTCAGCGTAGCTCTTAATACTCTCATTCAGGCT
Source organism: Amia ocellicauda (assembly GCF_036373705.1). Taxonomy (NCBI): domain Eukaryota; kingdom Metazoa; phylum Chordata; class Actinopteri; order Amiiformes; family Amiidae; genus Amia; species Amia ocellicauda. Next base: position 449,606 of record NW_027102984.1, on the reverse strand, counting down.
GGAGGAGATATAATTGAAGAATTGTACATGTACCCGGCTACTTTCAACACCCTGTCCTGCACTGATATTTTTCCCTCCATTTTTCTATTTATTTATTTTTTATTTTTTACTGGAAGCTCCGTCAATACCCGCCAGCCTTTAAGAGACATCATGCAGCCCGGCCTCTTGGCTTGCGGCCACACCGTCCTGAACGCGCCCGATCTTGCCCGATCTTGCCCGATCTTGTCAGATCTCAGAAGCTAAACGGGGCAGGACCTGGTCAGTACTTAAATGTGAGACCTCCTGGAAATACCAGGTGCTGCCAGCTTTTTACGTCTCCTGGGGAACTTCATCGTAGCTCTTAATACTCTCTTTCAGTCTGGAGAAGATATAATTGAAGAATTGTACACGTACCCGGCTACTTTCAACACCCTTTGCTGCACTGGTATTTTTCCCTCTATTTTTCTTTTTTTTTTTCGCTGGCAGTTCCTTCAATACCCGCCAGCCTTTAAGAGACATCATGCAGCCAGGCATCTCGGCTTGCGGCCACACCATCCTGAACGCGCCCGATCTCATCAGATCTCGGAAGCTAAACGGGGCAGGGCCTGGTCAGTACTTTGATGGGAGACCTCCTGGAAATACCAGGTCCTGCAAGCTTTTTACGTCTCCTGGGTAACTTCATCGTAGCTCTTAATACTCTCTTTCTGTCTCCAGGAGATATAATTGAAGAATTGTACACGTACCCGGCTACTTTCAACATCCTTTCCTGCACTGATATTTTTCCCTCCATTTTTCTTTTTTTTTTTTTTTTTTTTTGCTGGAAATTCCGTCAATACCCGCCAGCCTTTAAGAGACATCATGCAGCCAGACATCTCGGCTTGCGGCCACACCGTCCTGAACGCGCCCGATCTTGTCAGATCTCGGAAGCTAAACGGGGCAGGACCTGGTCAGTACATGAATGTGAGACCTCCTGGAAATACCTGGTGCTGCAAGCTTTTACGTCTCCTGGGTAACTTTATCGTAGCTCTTAATACTCTCTCTCTGTCTGGAGGAGATATAATTGAAGTATTGTACACGTACCCAGCTACTGTCAACACCCTTTGCTGCACTGATATTTTTCCATCCATTTTTTTTTTTTTTTTTTTGCTGGAAGTTCCGTCAATACCCGCCAACCTTTAAGAGACATCATGCAGCCAGGCCTCTCGGCTTGCGGCCACACCGTCCTGAAGACGCAAGATCTCGTCAGATCTCGGAAGAAAAACTGGGCAGGGCCTGGTCAGTAATTGGATGGGTGACCTCCTGGAAATACCAGGTGCTGAAAGCTTTTTACATCTCCTGGGTAACTTCAGCGTAGCTCTTAATACTCTCATTCAGTCTGGAGGAGATATAATTGAAGAATTGTACATGTACCCGGCTACTTTCAACACCCTGTCCTGCACTGATATTTTTCCCTCCATTTTTCTATTTATTTATTTTTTATTTTTTACTGGAAGTTCCGTCAATACCCGCCAGCCTTTAAGAGACATCATGCAGCCCGGCCTCTTGGCTTGCGGCCACACCGTCCTGAACGCGCCCGATCTCGTCAGATCTCGGAAGCTAAACGGGGCAGGACCTGGTCAGTACTTAAATGTGAGACCTCCTGGAAATACCAGGTGCTGCCAGCTTTTTACGTCTCCTGGGGAACTTCATCGTAGCTCTTAATACTCTCTTTCAGTCTGGAGAAGATATAATTGAAGAATTGTACACGTACCCGGCTACTTTCAACACCCTTTCCTGCACTGATATTTTTCCCTCCATTTTTCTATTTTTCTTTTTTTTTTTGCTGGCAGTTCCGTCAATACCCGCCAACCTTTAAGAAACATCATGCAGCCAGGCCTCTTGGCTTGAGGCCACACCGTCCTGAAGACGCAAGATCTCGTCAGATATCGGAAGAAAAACTGGGCAGGGCCTGGTCAGTAATTGGATGGGTGACCTCCTGGAAATACCAGGTGCTGAAAGCTTTTTACATCTCCTGGGTAACTTCAGCGTAGCTCTTAATACTCTCATTCAGTCTGGAGGAGATATAATTGAAGAATTGTACATGTACCCGGCTACTTTCAACACCCTGTCCTGCACTGATATTTTTCCCTCCATTTTTCTATTTATTTATTTTTTATTTTTTGCTGGAAGTTCCGTCAATACCCGCCAGCCTTTAAGAGACGTCATGCAGCCAGGCATCTCGGCTTGCGGCCACACCTTCCTGAACGCGCCCGATCTCGTCAGATCTCGGAAGCTAACGGGGCAGGGCCTGGTCAGTACTTGGATGGGAGACCTCCTAGAAATACCAGGTGCTGCAAGCTTTTTACGTCTCCTGGGTAACTTCATCATAGCTCTTAATACTCTCTTTCAGTCTGTAGGAGATATTATTGAAGAATTGTACACGTACCCGGCTACTTTCAAAACCCTTTGCTGCACTGATATTTTTCCCTCCATTTTTCTTTTTTCTTTTTTTTCTTGCTGGAAGTTCCGTCAATACCCGCCAGCCTTAAAGAGACATCATGCAGCTGGGCCTCTCGGCTTTCGGCCACACCGTCCTGAACGCGCATGATATCGTCAGATCTCGGAAGCTTAACGGGGCAGGACCTGGTCAGTACTTGAATGTGAGACCTCCTGGAAATACCAGGTGCTGCAAGCTTTTACGTCTCCTGGGTAACTTTATCGTAGCTCCTAATACTCTCTTTCAGTCTGCAGGAGATATAATTGAAGAATTGTACACGTACCCGGCTACTTTCAACACCCTTTCCTGCACTGATATTTTTCCCTCCATTTTTCTATTTTTCTTTTTTTTTTTGCTGGCAGTTCCGTCAATACCCGCCAACCTTTAAGAGACATCATGCAGCCAGGCCTCTTGGCTTGAGGCCACACCGTCCTGAAGACGCAAGATCTCGTCAGATATCGGAAGAAAAACTGGGCAGGGCCTGGTCAGTAATTTGATGGGTGACCTCCTGGAAATACCAGGTGCTGAAAGCTTTTTACATCTCCTGGGTAACTTCAGCGTAGCTCTTAATACTCTCATTCAGTCTGGAGGAGATATAATTGAAGAATTGTACATGTACCCGGCTACTTTCAACACCCTGTCCTGCACTGATATTTTTCCCTCCATTTTTCTATTTATTTATTTTTTATTTTTTGCTGGAAGTTCCGTCAATACCCGCCAGCCTTTAAGAGACGTCATGCAGCCAGGCATCTTGGCTTGCGGCCACACCTTCCTGAACGCGCCCGATCTCGTCAGATCTCGGAAGCTAACCGGGGCAGGGCCTGGTCAGTACTTGGATGGGAGACCTCCTAGAAATACCAGGTGCTGCAAGCTTTTTACGTCTCCTGGGTAACTTCATCATAGCTCTTAATACTCTCTTTCAGTCTGTAGGAGATATTATTGAAGAATTGTACACGTACCCGGCTACTTTCAAAACCCTTTGCTGCACTGATATTTTTCCCTCCATTTTTCTTTTTTCTTTTTTTTTTTGCTGGAAGTTCCGTCAATACCCGCCAGCCTTAAAGAGACATCATGCAGCTGGGCCTCTCGGCTTTCGGCCACACCGTCCTGAATGCGCATGATATCGTCAGATCTCGGAAGCTAAACGGGGCAGGACCTGGTCAGTACTTGAATGTGAGACCTCCTGGAAATACCAGGTGCTGCAAGCTTTTACGTCTCCTGGGTAACTTTATCGTAGCTCTTAATACTCTCTTTCAGTCTGCAGGAGATATAATTGAAGAATTGTACACGTACCCGGCTACTTTCAACACCCTTCCTGCACTGATATTTTTCCCTCCATTTTTCTATTTTTGTTTTTTTTTCTTTTTGCTGGAAGTTCCGTCAATACCCGCCAACCTTTAAGAGACATCATGCAGCCTGGCCTTTCGGCTTGTGGCCACACCGTACTGAATGCACCCGATCTCGTCAGATCTCGGAAGCTAAACGGGGCAGGGCCTGGTCAGTACTTGGATGGGAGACCTCCTAGAAATACCAGGTGCTACAAGCTTTTTACGTCTCCTGGGTAACTTCATCGTAGCTCTTAATACTCTCTTTCTGTCTCCAGGAGATATAATTGAAGAATTGTACACGTACCCGGCTACTTTCAACACCCTTTGCTGCACTGGTATATTTCCCTCTATTTTTCTTTTTTTTTTTTGCTGGCAGTTCCGTCAATACCCGCCAGCCTTTAAGAGACATCATGCAGCCAGGCATCTCGGCTTGCGGCCACACCATCCTGAACTCGCCCGATCTCGTCAGATCTTGGAAGCTAAACGGGGCAGGACCTGGTCGGTACATGAATGTGAGACCTCCTGGAAATACCTGGTGCTGCAAGCTTTTACGTCTCCTGGGTAACTTTATCGTAGCTCTTAATACTCTCTTTCAGTCTGCAGGAGATATAAATGAAGAATTGTACACGTACCTGGCTACTTTCAACACCCTTTCCTGCACTGATATTTTTCCCTCCATTTTTCTATTTTTTTTTTTTTTTTTTTGCTGGAAATTCCGTCAATACCCGCCAGCCTTTAAGAGACTTCATGCAGCCAGGCATCTCGGCTTGCGGCCACACCGTCCTGAACGCGCCCGATCTCGTCAGATCTCGGAAGCTAAACGGGGCAGGACCTGGTCAGTACATGAATGTGAGACCTCCTGGAAATACCTGGTGCTGCAAGCTTTTACGTCTCCTGGGTAACTTTATCGTAGCTCTTAATACTCTCTATCTGTCTGGAGGAGATATAATTGAAGTATTGTACATGTACCCAGCTACTGTCAACACCATTTGCTGCACTGATATTTTTCCATCCATTTTTCTTTTTTTTTTTTTTTTTTTGCTGGAAGTTCCGTCAATACCCGCCAACCTTTAAGAGACATCATGCAGCCAGGCCTTTCGGCTTGTGGCCACACCGTCCTGAATGCGCCCGATCTCGTCAGATCTCGGAAGCTAAACGGGGCAGGACCTGGTCAGTACTTGGATGGGAGACCTCCTAGAAATACCAGGTGCTGCAAGCTTTTTACGTCTTCTGGGTAACTTCATCGTAGCTCTTAATACTCTCTTTCTGTTTCCAGGAGATATAATTGAAGAATTGTACACGTACCCGGCTACTTTCAACACCCTTTGCTGCACTGGTATATTTCCCTGTATTTTTCTTTTTTTTTTTTGCTGGCAGTTCCGTCAATACCCGCCAGCCTTTAAGAGACATCATGCAGCCAGGCATCTCGGTTTGCGGCCACACCATCCTGAACGCGCCCTATCTCGTCAGATCTCGGAAGCTAAACGGGGCAGGACCTGGTCAGTACATGAAAGTGAGACCTCCTGGAAATACCTAGTTCTGCAAGCTTTTACGTCTCCTGGGTAACTTTATCGTAGGTCTTAATACTCTCTCTCTGTCTGGAGGAGATATAATTGAAGTACTGTACACGTATCCAGCTACTGTCAACACCCTTTGCTGCACTGATATTTTTCCATCCATTTTTCTTTTTTCTTTTTTTTTTTTTTTTTTTTGCTGGAAGTTCCGTCAATACCCGCCAACCTTTAAGAGACATCATGCAGCCAGGCCTTTCGGCTTGTGGCCACACCGTCCTGAATGCGCCCGATCTCGTCAGATCTCGGAAGCTAAACGGGGCAGGGCCTGGTCAGTACTTGGATGGGAGACCTCCTAGAAATACCAGGTGCTGCAAGCCTTTTACGTCTCCTGGGTAACTTCATCGTAGCTCTTAATACTCTCTTTCTGTCTCCAGGAGATATAATTGAAGAATTGTACACGTACCCGGCTACTTTCAACACCCTTTCCTGCACTGATATTTTTCCCTCCATTTTTCTATTTTTCTTTTTTTTTTTGCTGGCAGTTCCGTCAATACCCGCCAACCTTTAAGAGACATCATGCAGCCAGGCCTCTTGGCTTGAGGCCACACCGTCCTGAAGACGCAAGATCTCGTCAGATATCGGAAGAAAAACTGGGCAGGGCCTGGTCAGTAATTTGATGGGTGACCTCCTGGAAATACCAGGTGCTGAAAGCTTTTTACATCTCCTGGGTAACTTCAGCGTAGCTCTTAATACTCTCATTCAGTCTGGAGGAGATATAATTGAAGAATTGTACATGTACCCGGCTACTTTCAACACCCTGTCCTGCACTGATATTTTTCCCTCCATTTTTCTATTTATTTATTTTTTATTTTTTGCTGGAAGTTCCGTCAATACCCGCCAGCCTTTAAGAGACGTCATGCAGCCAGGCATCTTGGCTTGCGGCCACACCTTCCTGAACGCGCCCGATCTCGTCAGATCTCGGAAGCTAACCGGGGCAGGGCCTGGTCAGTACTTGGATGGGAGACCTCCTAGAAATACCAGGTGCTGCAAGCTTTTTACGTCTCCTGGGTAACTTCATCATAGCTCTTAATACTCTCTTTCAGTCTGTAGGAGATATTATTGAAGAATTGTACACGTACCCGGCTACTTTCAAAACCCTTTGCTGCACTGATATTTTTCCCTCCATTTTTCTTTTTTCTTTTTTTTTTTGCTGGAAGTTCCGTCAATACCCGCCAGCCTTTAAGAGACGTCATGCAGCCAGGCATCTTGGCTTGCGGCCACACCTTCCTGAACGCGCCCGATCTCGTCAGATCTCGGAAGCTAACCGGGGCAGGGCCTGGTCAGTACTTGGATGGGAGACCTCCTAGAAATACCAGGTGCTGCAAGCTTTTTACGTCTCCTGGGTAACTTCATCATAGCTCTTAATACTCTCTTTCAGTCTGTAGGAGATATTATTGAAGAATTGTACACGTACCCGGCTACTTTCAAAACCCTTTGCTGCACTGATATTTTTCCCTCCATTTTTCTTTTTTCTTTTTTTTTTTGCTGGAAGTTCCGTCAATACCCGCCAGCCTTAAAGAGACATCATGCAGCTGGGCCTCTCGGCTTTCGGCCACACCGTCCTGAATGCGCATGATATCGTCAGATCTCGGAAGCTAAACGGGGCAGGACCTGGTCAGTACTTGAATGTGAGACCTCCTGGAAATACCAGGTGCTGCAAGCTTTTACGTCTCCTGGGTAACTTTATCGTAGCTCTTAATACTCTCTTTCAGTCTGCAGGAGATATAATTGAAGAATTGTACACGTACCCGGCTACTTTCAACACCCTTCCTGCACTGATATTTTTCCCTCCATTTTTCTATTTTTGTTTTTTTTTCTTTTTGCTGGAAGTTCCGTCAATACCCGCCAACCTTTAAGAGACATCATGCAGCCTGGCCTTTCGGCTTGTGGCCACACCGTACTGAATGCACCCGATCTCGTCAGATCTCGGAAGCTAAAAGGGGCAGGGCCTGGTCAGTACTTGGATGGGAGACCTCCTAGAAATACCAGGTGCTACAAGCTTTTTACGTCTCCTGGGTAACTTCATCGTAGCTCTTAATACTCTCTTTCTGTCTCCAGGAGATATAATTGAAGAATTGTACACGTACCCGGCTACTTTCAACACCCTTTGCTGCACTGGTATATTTCCCTCTATTTTTCTTTTTTTATTTTGCTGGCAGTTCCGTCAATACCCGCCAGCCTTTAAGAGACATCATGCAGCCAGGCATCTCGGCTTGCGGCCACACCATCCTGAACTCGCCCGATCTCGTCAGATCTTGGAAGCTAAACGGGGCAGGACCTGGTCGGTACATGAATGTGAGACCTCCTGGAAATACCTGGTGCTGCAAGCTTTTACGTCTCCTGGGTAACTTTATCGTAGCTCTTAATACTCTCTTTCAGTCTGCAGGAGATATAAATGAAGAATTGTACACGTACCTGGCTACTTTCAACACCCTTTCCTGCACTGATATTTTTCCCTCCATTTTTCTATTTTTTTTTTTTTTTTTTTGCTGGAAATTCCGTCAATACCCGCCAGCCTTTAAGAGACTTCATGCAGCCAGGCATCTCGGCTTGCGGCCACACCGTCCTGAACGCGCCCGATCTCGTCAGATCTCGGAAGCTAAACGGGGCAGGACCTGGTCAGTACATGAATGTGAGACCTCCTGGAAATACCTGGTGCTGCAAGCTTTTACGTCTCCTGGGTAACTTTATCGTAGCTCTTAATACTCTCTATCTGTCTGGAGGAGATATAATTGAAGTATTGTACATGTACCCAGCTACTGTCAACACCATTTGCTGCACTGATATTTTTCCATCCATTTTTCTTTTTTTTTTTTTTTTTTTGCTGGAAGTTCCGTCAATACCCGCCAACCTTTAAGAGACATCATGCAGCCAGGCCTTTCGGCTTGTGGCCACACCGTCCTGAATGTGCCCGATCTCGTCAGATCTCGGAAGCTAAACGGGGCAGGGCCTGGTCAGTACTTGGATGGGAGACCTCCTAGAAATACCAGGTGCTGCAAGCTTTTTACGTCTTCTGGGTAACTTCATCGTAGCTCTTAATACTCTCTTTCTGTTTCCAGGAGATATAATTGAAGAATTGTACACGTACCCGGCTACTTTCAACACCCTTTGCTGCACTGGTATATTTCCCTGTATTTTTCTTTTTTTTTTTTGCTGGCAGTTCCGTCAATACCCGCCAGCCTTTAAGAGACATCATGCAGCCAGGCATCTCGGTTTGCGGCCACACCATCCTGAACGCGCCCTATCTCGTCAGATCTCGGAAGCTAAACGGGGCAGGACCTGGTCAGTACATGAAAGTGAGACCTCCTGGAAATACCTAGTTCTGCAAGCTTTTACGTCTCCTGGGTAACTTTATCGTAGGTCTTAATACTCTCTCTCTGTCTGGAGGAGATATAATTGAAGTACTGTACACGTATCCAGCTACTGTCAACACCCTTTGCTGCACTGATATTTTTCCATCCATTTTTCTTTTTTCTTTTTTTTTTTTTTTTTTTTGCTGGAAGTTCCGTCAATACCCGCCAACCTTTAAGAGACATCATGCAGCCAGGCCTTTCGGCTTGTGGCCACACCGTCCTGAATGCGCCCGATCTCGTCAGATCTCGGAAGCTAAACGGGGCAGGGCCTGGTCAGTACTTGGATGGGAGACCTCCTAGAAATACCAGGTGCTGCAAGCTTTTTACGTCTCCTGGGTAACTTCATCGTAGCTCTTAATACTCTCTTTCTGTCTCCAGGAGATATAATTGAAGAATTGTACACGTACCTGGCTACTTTCAACACCCTTTGCTGCACTGGTATATTTCCCTCTATTTTTCTTTTTTTTTTTTGCTGGCAGTTCCGTCAATACCCGCCAGCCTTTAAGAGACATCATGCAGCCAGGCATCTCGGCTTGCGGCCACACCATCCTGAACGCGCCCTATCTCGTCAGATCTCGGAAGCTAAACGGGGCAGGACCTGGTCAGTACTTGAAAGTGAGACCTCCTGGAAATACCTAGTTCTGCAAGCTTTTACGTCTCCTGGGTAACTTTATCGTAGCTCTTAATACTCTCTCTCTGTCTGGAGGAGATATAATTGAAGTACTGTACACGTATCCAGCTACTGTCAACACCCTTTGCTGCACTGATATTTTTCCATCCATTTTTCTTTTTTCTTTTTTTCTTTTTTTTTTTTGCTGGAAGTTCATTCAATACCCGCCAACCTTTAAGAGACATCATGCAGCCAGGCCTTTCGGCTTGCGGCCACACCATCCTGAACGCGCCCGATCTCGTCAGATCTCGGAAGCTAAACGCGGCAGGACCTGGTCAGTACATGAAAGTGAGACCTCCTGGAAATACCTAGTGCTGCAAGCTTTTACGTCTCCTGGGTAACTTTATCGTAGCTCTTAATACTCTCTCTCTGTCTGGAGGAGATATTATTGAAGAATTGTACACGTACCCGGCTACTTTCAAAACCCTTTGCTGCACTGATATTTTTCCCTCCATTTTTCTTTTTTCTTTTTTTTTTTGCTGGAAGTTCCGTCAATACCCGCCAGCCTTAAAGAGACATCATGCAGCTGGGCCTCTCGGCTTTCGGCCACACCGTCCTGAATGCGCATGATATCGTCAGATTTCGGAAGCTAAACGGGGCAGGACCTGGTCAGTACATGAATGTGAGACCTCCTGGAAATACCTGGTGCTGCAAGCTTTTACGTCTCCTGGGTAACTTTATCGTAGCTCTTAATACTCTCTATCTGTCTGGAGGAGATATAATTGAAGTATTGTACACGTACCCAGCTACTGTCAACACCATTTGCTGCACTGATATTTTTCCATCCATTTTTCTTTTTTTTTTTTTTTTTTTGCTGGAAGTTCCGTCAATACCCGCCAACCTTTAAGAGACATCATGCAGCCAGGCCTTTCGGCTTGTGGCCACACCGTCCTGAATGCGCCCGATCTCGTCAGATCTCGAAAGCTAAACGGGGCAGGGCCTGGTCAGTACTTGGATGGGAGACCTCCTAGAAATACCAGGTGCTGCAAGCTTTTTACGTCTCCTGGGTAACTTCATCGTAGCTCTTAATACTCTCTTTCTGTCTCCAGGAGATATAATTGAAGAATTGTACACGTACCCGGCTACTTTCAACACCCTTTGCTGCACTGATATTTCTCCCTCCATTTTTCTTTTTTTTTTTTTTTTTTTGCTGGAAGTTCCGTCAATACCCACCAGCCTAAAGAGACATCATGCAGCCGGGCCTCTTGGCTTTCGGCCACACCGTCCTGAACGCGCCCGATATCGTCAGATCTCGGAAGGTAAAAGGGGCAGGGCCTGGTCAGTACTTGGATGGGTGACCTCCTGGAAATGCCAGGTGCTGCAAGCTTTTTACGTCTCCTGGGTAACTTCATCGTAGCTCTTAATACTCTCTTTCTGTCTGGAGGAGATATAATTGAAGAATTGTACACGTACCCGGCTACTTTCAAAACCCATTACTGCACTGATATTTTTCCCTCCATTTTTCTTTTTCTTTTTTTTCTTTTTTTTTTTTGCTGGAAGTTCCGTCAATACCCGCCAACCTTTAAGAGACATCATGCAGCCAGGCCTTTCGGCTTGTGGCCACACCGTCCTGAATGCGCCCGATCTTGTCAGATCTCGGAAGCTAAACGGGGCAGGGCCTGGTCAGTACTTGGATGGGAGACCTCCTAGAAATACCAGGTGCTGCAAGCTTTTTACGTCTCCTGGGTAACTTCATCGTAGCTCTTAATACTCTCTTTCTGTCTCCAGGAGATATAATTGAAGAATTGTACACGTACCCGGCTACTTTCAACACCCTTTGCTGCACTGATATTTCTCCCTCCATTTTTCTTTTTTTTTTTTTTTTTTTGCTGGAAGTTCCGTCAATACCCACCAGCCTAAAGAGACATCATGCAGCCGGGCCTCTTGGCTTTCGGCCACACCGTCCTGAACGCGCCCGATATCGTCAGATCTCGGAAGGTAAAAGGGGCAGGGCCTGGTCAGTACTTGGATGGGTGACCTCCTGGAAATGCCAGGTGCTGCAAGCTTTTTACGTCTCCTGGGTAACTTCATCGTAGCTCTTAATACTCTCTTTCTGTCTGGAGGAGATATAATTGAAGAATTGTACACGTACCCGGCTACTTTCAAAACCCATTACTGCACTGATATTTTTCCCTCCATTTTTCTTTTTCTTTTTTTTTTTTTTTTTTTTTGCTGGAAGTTCCGTCAATACCCGCCAACCTTTAAGAGACATCATGCAGCCAGGCCTCTCGGCTTGCGGCCACACCGTCCTGAATTCCCCCGATCTCGTCAGAACTCGGAAGCTAAACGGGGCATGGCTTGGTCAGTACTTGGATGGGAGACCTCCTAGAAATACCAGGTGCTGCAAGCCTTTTACGTCTCCTGGGTAACTTCATCGTAGCTCTTAATACTCTCTTTCTGTGTCCAGGAGATATAATTGAAGAATTGTACACGTACTAGGCTACTTTCAACACCCTTTGCTGCACTGATATTTTCCCTCCATTTTTCTTTTTATTTTATTTTTTTGCTGGAAGTTCCGTCAATATCCGCCAGCCTTTAAGAGACATCATGCAGCCAGGCCTCTTGGCTTGTAGTCACACCGTCCTGAACGCGCCCGATCATATCAGATTTCGGAAGCTAAACGGGGCAGGGCCTGGTCAGTACTTGGATGTGTGACCTCCTGGAAATACCAGGTGCTGCAAGCTTTTTACGTCTCCTGGGTAACTTCATCGTAGCTCTTAAAACTCTCTTTCTGTCTCCAGGAGATATAATTGAAGAATTGTACACGTACCCGGCTACTTTCAACACCCTTTGCTGCACTGGTATATTTCCCTCTATTTTTCTTTTTTTTTTTTGCTGGCAGTTCCGTCAATACCCGCCAACCTTTAAGAGACATCATGCAGCCAGGCATCTCGGCTTGCGGCCACACCATCCTGAACGCGCCCGATCTCGTCAGATCTCGGAAGCTAAATGGGGCATGGCCTGGTCAGTACTTGGATGGGAGACCTCCTAGAAATACCAGGTGCTGCAAGCTTTTACGTCTCCTGGGTAACTTTATCGTAGCTCTTAATACTCTCTATCTGTCTGGAGGAGATATAATTGAAGTACTGTACACGTACCCAGCTACTGTCAACATCCTTTGCTGCACTGATATTTTTCCATCCATTTTTCTTTTTTTTTTTGCTGGCAGTTCCGTCAATACCCGCCAGCCTTAAAGAGACATGATGCAGCTGGGCCTCTCGGCTTTCGGCCACACCGTCCTGAATGCGCATGATATCGTCAGATCTCGGAAGCTAAACGGGGCAGGACCTGGTCAGTACTTGAATGTGAGACCTCCTGGAAATACCAGGTGCTGCAAGCTTTTACGTCTCCTGGGTAACTTTATCGTAGCTCTTAATATTCTCTTTCAGTCTGCAGGAGATATAATTGAAGAATTGTACACGTACCCGGCTACTTTCAACACCCTTTCCTGCAGTGATATTTTTCCCTCCATTTTTCTATTTTTTTTTTTTTTTCTTTTTGCTGGAAGTTCCGTCAATACCCGCCAACCTTTAAGAGACATCATGCAGCCAGGCCTTTCGGCTTGTGGCCACACCGTCCTGAATGCGCCCGATCTCGTCAGATCTCGGAAGCTAAACGGGGCAGGGCCTGGTCAGTACTTGGATGGGAGACCTCCTAGAAATACCAGGTGCTGCAAGCTTTTTACGTCTCCTGGGTAACTTCATCGTAGCTCTTAATACTCTCTTTCTGTCTCCAGGAGATATAATTGAAGAATTGTACACGTACCCGGCTACTTTCAACACCCTTTGATGCACTGGTATATTTCCCTCTATTTTTCTTTTTTTTTTTTTGCTGGCAGTTCCGTCAATACCCGCCAACCTTTAAGAGACATCATGCAGCCAGGCCTTTCGGCTTGTGGCCACACCGTCCTGAATGCGCCTGATCTCGTCAGATCTCGGAAGCTAAACGGGGCAGGGCCTGGTCAGTACTTGGATGGGAGACCTCCTAGAAATACCAGGTGCTGCAAGCTGTTTACGTCTCCTGGGTAACTTCATCGTAGCTCTTAATACTCTCTCTCTGTCTGGAGGAGATATAATTGAAGTATTGTACATGTATCCAGCTACTGTCAACACCCTTTGCTGCCCTGATATTTTTCCATCCATTTTTCTTTTTTCTTTTTTTATATTTTTTTTTTGCTGGAAGTTCCGTCAATACCCGCCAACCTTTAAGAGACATCATGCAGCCAGGCCTTTCGGCTTGTGGCCACACCGTCCTGAATGCGCCTGATCTCGTCAGATCTCGGAAGCTAAACGGGGCAGGGCCTGGTCAGTACTTGGATGGGAGACCTCCTAGAAATACCAGGTGCTGCAAGCTTTTTACGTCTCCTGGGTAACTTCATCGTAGCTCTTAATACTCTCTCTCTGTCTGGAGGAGATATAATTGAAGTATTGTACACGTATCCAGCTACTGTCAACACCCTTTGCTGCACTGATATTTTTCCATCCATTTTTCTTTTTTCTTTTTTTATATTTTTTTTTTGCTGGAAGTTCCGTCAATACCCGCCAACCTTTAAGAGACATCATGCAGCCAGGCATCTCGGCTTGCGGCCACACCATCCTGAAGACGCAAGATCTCGTCAGATCTCGGAAGAAAAACTGGGCAGGGCCTGGTCAGTAATTGGATGGGTGACCTCCTGGAAATACCAGGTGCTGAAAGCTTTTTACATCTCCTGGGTAACTTCAGCGTAGCTCTTAATACTCTCATTCAGTCTGGAGGAGATATAATTGAAGAATTGTACATGTACCCGGCTACTTTCAACACCCTGTCCTGCACTGATATTTTTCCCTCCATTTTTCTATTTATTTATTTTTTATTTTTTGCTGGAAGTTCTGTCAATACCCGCCAGCCTTTAAGAGACATCATGCAGGCAGGCCTCTTGGCTTGTGGCCACACCGTCCTGAACACGCCCGATCTCGTCAGATCTCGGAAGCTAAACGGGGCAGGGCCTCGTCAGTACTTGGATGGGTGACCTCCTGGAAATACCAGGTGCTGCAAGCTTTTTACGTCTCCTGGGTAACTTCATCGTAGCTCTTAATACTCTCTTTCTGTCTCCAGGAGATATAATTGAAGAATTGTACACGTACCCGGCTACTTTCAACACCCTTTGCTGCACTGGTATATTTCCCTCTATTTTTCATTTTTTTTTTTGCTGGCAGTTCCGTCAATACCCGCCAGCCTTTAAGAGACATCATGCAGCCAGGCATCTCGGCTTGCGGCCACACCATCCTGAACGCGCCCGATCTCGTCAGATCTCGGAAGCTAAACGGGGCAGGACCTGGTCAGTACATGAAAGTGAGACCTCCTGGAAATACCTAGTTCTGCAAGCTTTTACGTCTCCTGGGTAACTTTATCGTAGCTCTTAATACTCTCTCTCTGTCTGGAGGAGATATAATTGAAGTATTGCACACGTATCCAGCTACTGTCAACACCCTTTGCTGCACTGATATTTTTCCATCCATTTTTCTTTTTTCTATTTTTTTTTTTTTTTTTTGCTGGAAGTTCCGTCAATACCCGCCAACCTTTAAGAGACATCATGCAGCCAGGCCTTTCGGCTTGTGGCCACACCATCCTGAATGCGCCCGATCTCGTCAGATCTCGGAAGCTAAACGGGGCAGGGCCTCGTCAGTACTTGGATGGGTGACCTCCTGGAAATACCAGGTGCTGCAAGCTTTTTACGTCTCCTGGGTAACTTCATCGTAGCTCTTAATACTCTCTTTCTGTCTCCAGGAGATATAATTGAAGAATTGTACACGTACCCGGCTACTTTCAACACCCTTTGCTGCACTGGTATATTTCCCTCTATTTTTCATTTTTTTTTTTGCTGGCAGTTCCGTCAATACCCGCCAGCCTTTAAGAGACATCATGCAGCCAGGCATCTTGGCTTGCGGCCACACCATCCTGAACGCGCCCGATCTCGTCAGATCTCGGAAGCTAAACGGGGCAGGACCTGGTCAGTACATGAAAGTGAGACCTCCTGGAAATACCTAGTTCTGCAAGCTTTTACGTCTCCTGGGTAACTTTATCGTAGCTCTTAATACTCTCTCTCTGTCTGGAGGAGATATAATTGAAGTATTGCACACGTATCCAGCTACTGTCAACACCCTTTGCTGCACTGATATTTTTCCATCCATTTTTCTTTTTTCTATTTTTTTTTTTTTTTTTTGCTGGAAGTTCCGTCAATACCCGCCAACCTTTAAGAGACATCATGCAGCCAGGCCTTTCGGCTTGTGGCCACACCGTCCTGAATGCGCCCGATCTCGTCAGATCTCGGAAGCTAAACGGGGCAGGGCCTCGTCAGTACTTGGATGGGTGACCTCCTGGAAATACCAGGTGCTGCAAGCTTTTTACGTCTCCTGGGTAACTTCATCGTAGCTCTTAATACTCTCTTTCTGTCTCCAGGAGATATAATTGAAGAATTGTACACGTACCCGGCTACTTTCAACACCCTTTGCTGCACTGGTATATTTCCCTCTATTTTTCATTTTTTTTTTGCTGGCAGTTCCGTCAAGACCCGCCAGCCTTTAAGAGACATCATGCAGCCAGGCATCTCGGCTTGCGGCCACACCATCCTGAACGCGCCCGATCTCGTCAGATCTCGGAAGCTAAACGGGGCAGGACCTGGTCAGTACATGAAAGTGAGACCTCCTGGAAATACCTAGTTCTGCAAGCTTTTACGTCTCCTGGGTAACTTTATCGTAGCTCTTAATACTCTCTCTCTGTCTGGAGGAGATATAATTGAAGTATTGCACACGTATCCAGCTACTGTCAACACCCTTTGCTGCACTGATATTTTTCCATCCATTTTTCTTTTTTCTATTTTTTTTTTTTTTTTTTGCTGGAAGTTCCGTCAATACCCGCCAGCCTTTAAGAGACATCATGCAGCCAGGCCTTTCGGCTTGTGGCCACACCGTCCTGAATGCGCCCGATCTCGTCAGATCTCGGAAGCTAAACGGGGCAGGGCCTGGTCAGTACTTGAATGTGAGACCTCCTGGAAATACCAGGTGCTGCAAGCTTTTACGTCTCCTGGGTAACTTTATCGTAGCTCTTAATATTCTCTTTCAGTCTGCAGGAGATATAATTGAAGAATTGTACACGTACCCGGCTACTTTCAACACCCTTTCCTGCAGTGATATTTTTCCCTCCATTTTTCTATTTTTTTTTTTTTTTCTTTTTGCTGGAAGTTCCGTCAATACCCGCCAACCTTTAAGAGACATCATGCAGCCAGGCCTTTCGGCTTGTGGCCACACCGTCCTGAATGCGCCCGATCTCGTCAGATCTCGGAAGCTAAACGGGGCAGGGCCTGGTCAGTACTTGGATGGGAGACCTCCTAGAAATACCAGGTGCTGCAAGCTTTTTACGTCTCCTGGGTAACTTCATCGTAGCTCTTAATACTCTCTTTCTGTCTCCAGGAGATATAATTGAAGAATTGTACACGTACCCGGCTACTTTCAACACCCTTTGCTGCACTGGTATATTTCCCTCTATTTTTCTTTTTTTTTTTTTGCTGGCAGTTCCGTCAATACCCGCCAACCTTTAAGAGACATCATGCAGCCAGGCCTTTCGGCTTGTGGCCACACCGTCCTGAATGCGCCTGATCTCGTCAGATCTCGGAAGCTAAACGGGGCAGGGCCTGGTCAGTACTTGGATGGGAGACCTCCTAGAAATACCAGGTGCTGCAAGCTGTTTACGTCTCCTGGGTAACTTCATCGTAGCTCTTAATACTCTCTCTCTGTCTGGAGGAGATATAATTGAAGTATTGTACACGTATCCAGCTACTGTCAACACCCTTTGCTGCCCTGATATTTTTCCATCCATTTTTCTTTTTTCTTTTTTTATATTTTTTTTTTGCTGGAAGTTCCGTCAATACCCGCCAACCTTTAAGAGACATCATGCAGCCAGGCCTTTCGGCTTGTGGCCACACCGTCCTGAATGCGCCTGATCTCGTCAGATCTCGGAAGCTAAACGGGGCAGGGCCTGGTCAGTACTTGGATGGGAGACCTCCTAGAAATACCAGGTGCTGCAAGCTTTTTACGTCTCCTGGGTAACTTCATCGTAGCTCTTAATACTCTCTCTCTGTCTGGAGGAGATATAATTGAAGTATTGTACACGTATCCAGCTACTGTCAACACCCTTTGCTGCACTGATATTTTTCCATCCATTTTTCTTTTTTCTTTTTTTATATTTTTTTTTTGCTGGAAGTTCCGTCAATACCCGCCAACCTTTAAGAGACATCATGCAGCCAGGCATCTCGGCTTGCGGCCACACCATCCTGAAGACGCAAGATCTCGTCAGATCTCGGAAGAAAAACTGGGCAGGGCCTGGTCAGTAATTGGATGGGTGACCTCCTGGAAATACCAGGTGCTGAAAGCTTTTTACATCTCCTGGGTAACTTCAGCGTAGCTCTTAATACTCTCATTCAGTCTGGAGGAGATATAATTGAAGAATTGTACATGTACCCGGCTACTTTCAACACCCTGTCCTGCACTGATATTTTTCCCTCCATTTTTCTATTTATTTATTTTTTATTTTTTGCTGGAAGTTCTGTCAATACCCGCCAGCCTTTAAGAGACATCATGCAGCCCGGCCTCTTGGCTTGTGGCCACACCGTCCTGAACACGCCCGATCTCGTCAGATCTCGGAAGCTAAACGGGGCAGGGCCTCGTCAGTACTTGGATGGGTGACCTCCTGGAAATACCAGGTGCTGCAAGCTTTTTACGTCTCCTGGGTAACTTCATCGTAGCTCTTAATACTCTCTTTCTGTCTCCAGGAGATATAATTGAAGAATTGTACACGTTCCCGGCTACTTTCAACACCCTTTGCTGCACTGGTATATTTCCCTCTATTTTTCATTTTTTTTTTTGCTGGCAGTTCCGTCAATACCCGCCAGCCTTTAAGAGACATCATGCAGCCAGGCATCTCGGCTTGCGGCCACACCATCCTGAACGCGCCCGATCTCGTCAGATCTCGGAAGCTAAACGGGGCAGGACCTGGTCAGTACATGAAAGTGAGACCTCCTGGAAATACCTAGTTCTGCAAGCTTTTACGTCTCCTGGGTAACTTTATCGTAGCTCTTAATACTCTCTCTCTGTCTGGAGGAGATATAATTGAAGTGTTGCACACGTATCCAGCTACTGTCAACACCCTTTGCTGCACTGATATTTTTCCATCCATTTTTCTTTTTTCTATTTTTTTTTTTTTTTTTTGCTGGAAGTTCCGTCAATACCCGCCAACCTTTAAGAGACATCATGCAGCCAGGCCTTTCGGCTTGTGGCCACACCGTCCTGAATGCGCCCGATCTCGTCAGATCTCGGAAGCTAAACGGGGCAGGGCCTCGTCAGTACTTGGATGGGTGACCTCCTGGAAATACCAGGTGCTGCAAGCTTTTTACGTCTCCTGGGTAACTTCATCGTAGCTCTTAATACTCTCTTTCTGTCTCCAGGAGATATAATTGAAGAATTGTACACGTACCCGGCTACTTTCAACACCCTTTGCTGCACTGGTATATTTCCCTCTATTTTTCATTTTTTTTTTTGCTGGCAGTTCCGTCAATACCCGCCAGCCTTTAAGAGACATCATGCAGCCAGGCATCTCGGCTTGCGGCCACACCATCCTGAACGCGCCCGATCTCGTCAGATCTCGGAAGCTAAACGGGGCAGGACCTGGTCAGTACATGAAAGTGAGACCTCCTGGAAATACCTAGTTCTGCAAGCTTTTACGTCTCCTGGGTAACTTTATCGTAGCTCTTAATACTCTCTCTCTGTCTGGAGGAGATATAATTGAAGTATTGCACACGTATCCAGCTACTGTCAACACCCTTTGCTGCACTGATATTTTTCCATCCATTTTTCTTTTTTCTATTTTTTTTTTTTTTTTTTGCTGGAAGTTCCGTCAATACCCGCCAACCTTTAAGAGACATCATGCAGCCAGGCCTTTCGGCTTGTGACCACACCGTCCTGAATGCGCCCGATCTCGTCAGATCTCGGAAGCTAAACGGGGCAGGGCCTGGTCAGTACTTGGATGGGAGACCTCCTAGAAATACCAGGTGCTGCAAGCTTTTTACGTCTTCTGGGTAACTTCATCGTAGCTCTTAATACTCTCTTTCTGTCTCCAGGAGATATAATTGAAGAATTGTACACGTACCCGGCTACTTTCAACACCCTTTGCTGCACTGGTATATTTCCCTCTATTTTTCTTTTTTTTTTTTGCTGGCAGTTCCGTCAATACCCGCCAGCCTTTAAGAGACGTCATGCAGCCAGGCATCTCGGCTTGCGGCCACACCATCCTGAACGCGCCCGATCTCGTCAGATCTCGGAAGCTAACGGGGCAGGGCCTGGTCAGTACTCGGATGGGAGACCTCCTAGAAATACCAGGTGCTGCAAGCTTTTTACGTCTCCTGGGTAACTTCATCATAGCTCTTAATACTCTCTTTCAGTCTGTAGGAGATATTATTGAAGAATTGTACACGTACCCGGCTACTTTCAAAACCCTTTGCTGCACTGATATTTTTCCCTCCATTTTTCTTTTTTCTTTTTTCTTTTGCTGGAAGTTCCGTCAATACCCGTCAGCCTTAAAGAGACATCATGCAGCTGGGCCTCTCGGCTTTCGGCCACACCGTCCTGAATGCGCATGATATCGTCAGATTTCGGAAGCTAAACGGGGCAGGACCTGGTCAGTACTTGAATGTGAGACCTCCTGGAAATACCAGGTGCTGCAAGCTTTTTACATCTCCTGGGTAACTTCAGCGTAGCTCTTAATACTCTCATTCAGTCTGGAGGAGATATAATTGAAGAATTGTACATGTACCCGGCTACTTTCAACACCCTTTCCTGCACTGATATTTTTCCCTCCATTTTTCTATTTTTTTTTTTTTTTTTTTTTGCTGGAAGTTCCGTCAATACCCGCCAACCTTTAAGAGACATCATGCAGCCAGGCATCTCGGCTTGTGGCCACACCGTCCTGAATGCGCCCGATCTCGTCAGATCTCGGAAGCTAAACGGGGCAGGGCCTGGTCAGTACTTGGATGGGAGACCTCCTAGAAATACCAGGTGCTGCAAGCTTTTTACGTCTCCTGGGTAACTTCATCGTAGCTCTTAATACTCTCTTTCTGTCTCCAGGAGATATAATTGAAGAATTGTACACGTACCCGGCTACTTTCAACACCCTTTGCTGCACTGGTATATTTCCCTCTATTTTTCTTTTTTTTTTTTGCTGGCAGTTCCGTCAATACCCGCCAGCCTTTAAGAGACGTCATGCAGCCAGGAATCTCGGCTTGCGGCCACACCATCCTGAACGCGCCCGATCTCGTCAGATCTCGGAAGCTAACGGGGCAGGGCCTGGTCAGTACTTGGATGGGAGACCTCCTAGAAATACCAGGTGCTGCAAGCTTTTTACGTCTCCTGGGTAACTTCATCATAGCTCTTAATACTCTCTTTCAGTCTGTAGGAGATATTATTGAAGAATTGTACACGTACCCGGCTACTTTCAAAACCCTTTGCTGCACTGATATTTTTCCCTCCATTTTTCTTTTTTCTTTTTTCTTTTGCTGGAAGTTCCGTCAATACCCGCCAGCCTTAAAGAGACATCATGCAGCTGGGCCTCTCGGCTTGCGGCCACACCGTCCTGAATTCGCCCGATCTCGTCAGAACTCGGAAGCTAAACGGGGCATGGCTTGGTCAGTACTTGGATGGGAGACCTCCTAGAAATACCAGGTGCTGCAAGCCTTTTACGTCTCCTGGGTAACTTCATCGTAGCTCTTAATACTCTCTTTCTGTGTCCAGGAGATATAATTGAAGAATTGTACACGTACTAGGCTACTTTCAACACCCTTTGCTGCACTGATATTTTCCCTCCATTTTTCTTTTTATTTTATTTTTTTGCTGGAAGTTCCGTCAATATCCGCCAGCCTTTAAGAGACATCATGCAGCCAGGCCTCTTGGCTTGTAGTCACACCGTCCTGAACGCGCCCGATCATATCAGATTTCGGAAGCTAAACGGGGCAGGGCCTGGTCAGTACTTGGATGTGTGACCTCCTGGAAATACCAGGTGCTGCAAGCTTTTTACGTCTCCTGGGTAACTTCATCGTAGCTCTTAAAACTCTCTTTCTGTCTCCAGGAGATATAATTGAAGAATTGTACACGTACCCGGCTACTTTCAACACCCTTTGCTGCACTGGTATATTTCCCTCTATTTTTCTTTTTTTTTTTTGCTGGCAGTTCCGTCAATACCCGCCAACCTTAAAGAGACATCATGCAGCTGGGCCTCTCGGCTTTCGGCCACACCGTCCTGAATGCGCATGATATCGTCAGATCTCGGAAGCTAAACGGGGCAGGACCTGGTCAGTACTTGAATGTGAGACCTCCTAGAAATACCAGGTGCTGCAAGCCTTTTACGTCTCCTGGGTAACTTCATCGCAGCTCTTAATACTCTCTTTCTGTCTGGAGGAGATATAATTGAAGAATTGTACACGTACCCGCCTACTTTCAAAACCCATTACTGCACTGATATTTTTCCCTCCATTTTTCTTTTTCTTTTTTTTTTTTTTTTTTTTTGCTGGAAGTTCCGTCAGTACCCGCCAACCTTTAAGAGACATCATGCAGCCAGGCCTCTCGGCTTGCGGCCACAACGTCCTGAATGCGCCCGATCTCGTAAGATCTCGGAAGCTAAACGGGGCAGGGCCTGGTCAGTACTGGGATGGGAGACCTCCTAGAAATACCAGGTGCTGCAAGCCTTTTACGTCTCCTGGGTAACTTCATCGTAGCTCTTAATACTCTCTTTCTGTCTCCAGGAGATATAATTGAAGAATTGTACACGTACTAGGCTACTTTCAACACCCTTTGCTGCACTGATATTTTTCCCTCCATTTTTCTTTTTATTTTATTTTTTTGCTGGAAGTTCCGTCAATATCCGCCAGCCTTTAAGAGACATCATGCAGCCAGGCCTCTTGGCTTGTAGTCACACCGTCCTGAACGCGCCCGATCATATCAGATTTCGGAAGCTAAACGGGGCAGGGCCTGGTCAGTACTTGGATGTGTGACCTCCTGGAAATACCAGGTGCTGCAAGCTTTTTACGTCTCCTGGGTAACTTCATCGTAGCTCTTAAAACTCTCTTTCTGTCTCCAGGAGATATAATTGAAGAATTGTACACGTACCCGGCTACTTTCAACACCCTTTGCTGCACTGGTATATTTCCCTCTATTTTTCTTTTTTTTTTTGCTGGCAGTTCCGTCAATACCCGCCAGCCTTTAAGAGACATCATGCAGCCAGGCATCTCGGCTTGCGGCCACACCATCCTGAACGCGCCGGATCTCGTCAGATATCGGAAGCTAAACGGGGCAGGACCTGGTCAGTACATGAATGTGAGACCTCCTGGAAATACCTCGTGCTGCAAGCTTTTACGTCTCCTGTGTAACTTTATCGTAGCTCTTAATACTCTCTATCTGTCTGGAGGAGATATAATTGAAGTATTGTACACGTATCCAGCTACTGTCAACACCCTTTGCTGCACTGGTATTTCTCCCTCCATTTCTCTTTTTTTTTTTTGCTGGATGTTCCGTCAAAACCCGCCAACCATTAAGAGACATCATGCAGCCCGGCCTCTTGGCTTGCAGCCACACCGTCCTGAACGCCCCCGATCTCATCAGATCTTGGAATTTAAACGGGGCAGGGCCTGGTCAGTACTTGGATGGGTGACCTCCTGGAAATGCCAGGTGCTGCAAGCTTTTTACGTCCCCTGGGTAACTTCATCGTAGCTCTTAATACTCTCTTTCACTCTGGAGGAGATATAATTGAAGTATTGTACACGTACCCGGCTACTTTCAACAGCCTTTGCTGCACTGATATTTCTCCCTCCATTTTTCTTTTTTTTTTTTTTTTTTTGCTGGAAGTTCCGTCAATACCCACCAGCCTAAAGAGACATCATGCAGCCAGGCTTCTTGGCTTTCGGCCACACCGTCCTGAACGCACCCGATATCGTCAGATCTTGACAGGTAAAAGGGGCAGGGCCTGGTCAGTACTTGGATGGGTGACCTCCTGGAAATACCTGGTGCTGCAAGCTTTTTTGTCTTCTGGGTAACTTCATCGTAGCTCTTAGTACTCTCTTTCTGTCTGGAGGAGATATAATTGAAGTATTGTACACGTACACGGCTACTTTCAACAGCCTTTGCTGCACTGATATTTTTCCCTCCATTTTCCTTTTTTTTTTTTGCTGGAAGTTCGTCAATATCCGCCAACCTTTAAGAGACATCATGCAGCCAGGCCTCTCGGCTTGTGGCCACACCGTCCTGAATGCGCCCGATCTCGTAAGATCTCGGAAGGTAAAAGGGGCAGGGCCTGGTCAGTACTTGGATGGGTGACCTCCTGGAAAAACCTGGTGCTGCAAGCTTTTTTGTCGCCTGGGTAACTTCATCGTAGCTCTTAATACTCTCTTTCTGTCTGGAGGAGACATAATTGAAGTATTGTACACGTACCCAGCTACTGTCAACACCCTTTGCTGCACTGATATTTTCCCATCCATTTTTCTTTTTTTTTTTTTTTTTGCTGGAAGTTCCGTCAATACCCACCAACCTTTAAGAGACATCATGCAGCCCAGCCTCTTGGCTTGCAGCCACACCGTCCTGAACGCCCCCGATCTCATCAGATCTTGGAATTTAAACGGGGCAGGGCCTGGTCAGTACTTGGATGGGTGACCTCCTGGAAATGCCAGGTGCTGCAAGCTTTTTCGTCTCCTGGGTAACTTCATCGTAGCTCTTAATACTCTCTATCTGTCTGGAGGAGATATAATTGAAGTATTGTACACGTACCCAGCTACTGTCAACACCCTTTGCTGCACTGATATTTTTCCATCCATTTTTCTTTTTTGTTTTTTTTTTTGCTGGAAGTTCCGTCAATACCCGCCAACCTTTAAGAGACATCATGCAGCCAGGCTTCTCGGCTTGCGGCCACACCGTCCTGAATGCGCCCGATCTCGTCAGATCTCGGAAGCTAAACGGGGCAGGGCCTGGTCAGTACTTGGATGGGAGACCTCCTGGAAATGCCAGGTGCTGCAAGCCTTTTACGTCTCCTGGGTAACTTCATCGTAGCTCTTAATACTCTCTTTCTGTCTCTAGGAGATATAATTGAAGAATTGTACACGTACTAGGCTACTATTAAAACACCCTTTGCTGCACTGATATTTTTCCCTCCATTTTTCTTTTTATTTTATTTTTTTCCTGGAAGTTCCGTCAATATCCGCCAGCCTTTAAGAGACATCATGCAGCCAGGCCTCTTGGCTTGTAGTCACACCGTCCTGAACGCGCCCGATCATATCAGATTTCGGAAGCTAAACGGGGCAGGGCCTGGTCAGTACTTGGATGTGTGACCTCCTGGAAATACCAGGTGCTGCAAGCTTTTTACGTCTCCTGGGTAACTTCATCGTAGCTCTTAAAACTCTCTTTCTGTCTCCAGGAGATATAATTGAAGAATGGTACACGTACCCGGCTACTTTCAACACCCTTTGCTGCACTGGTATATTTCCCTCTATTTTTCTTTTTTTTTTTTGCTGGCAGTTCCGTCAATACCCGCCAGCCTTTAAGAGACATCATGCAGCCAGGCATCTCGGCTTGCGGCCACACCATCCTGAACGCGCCCGATCTCGTCAGATCTCGGAAGCTAAACGGGGCAGGACCTGGTCAGTACATGAATGTGAGACCTCCTTGAAATACCTCGTGCTGCAAGCTTTTACGTCTCCTGGGTAACTTTATCGTAGCTCTTAATACTCTCTATCTGTCTGGAGGAGATATAATTGAAGTACTGTACACGTACCCAGCTACTGTCAACATCCTTTGCTGCACTGATATTTTTCCATCCATTTTTCTTTTTTTTTTTTTTTGCTGGAAGTTCCGTCAATACCCGCCAACCTTTAAGAGACATCATGCAGCCAGGCCTCTCGGCTTGTGGCCACACCGTCCTGAACGCGCCCGATCTCGTAAGATCTCGAAAGCTAAATGGGGCAGGACCTGGTTAGTACATGAATGTGAGACCGCCTGGAAATACCTAGTGCTGCAAGCTTTTACGTCTCCTGGGTAACTTCATCGTAGCTCTTAATACTCTCTATCTGTCTGGAGGAGATATAATTGAAGAATTGTACATGTACCCGGCTACTTTCAACACCCTTTGCTGCACTGATATTTTTCCCTCCCTTTTTCTATTTTTTTTTTTTTTTTTTTTTGCTGGAAGTTCCGTCAATACTTGCCAGCCTTTAAGAGACATCATGCAGCCAGGTCTCTTGGCTTGCGGCCACACCGTCCTGAACGCGCCTGATCTCATCATATCTCGGAAGCTAAACGGGGCAGGGTCTGGCCAGTACTTGGTTGGGTGACCTACTGGAAATACCAGGTGCTGCAAGCTTTTTACGTCTCCTGGGTAACTTCATCGTAGCTCTTAATACTCTCTTTCAGTCTGGAGGAGATATTATTGAAGAATTGTACACGTACCCGGCTACTTTCAACAGCCTTTGCTGCACTGATATTTCTCCCTCCATTTTTCTTTTTTTTTTTTTTTTTTGCTGGAAGTTCCGTCAATATCCGCCAGCCTTTAAGAGACATCATGCAGCCAGGCCTCTTGGCTTGTAGTCACACCGTCCTGAACGCGCCCGATCATATCAGATTTCGGAAGCTAAACGGGGCAGGGCCTAGTCAGTACTTGGATGTGTGACCTCCTGGAAATACCAGGTGCTGCAAGCTTTTTACGTCTCCTGGGTAACTTCATCGTAGCTCTTAAAACTCTCTTTCTGTCTCCAGGAGATATAATTGAAGAATTGTACACGTACCCGGCTACTTTCAACACCCTTTGCTGCACTGGTATATTTCCCTCTATTTTTTTTTTTTTTTTTTGCTGGAAGTTCCGTCAATACCCGCCAACCTTTAAGAGACATCATGCAGCCAGGCCTCTCGGCTTGTGGCCACACCGTCCTGAACGCGCCCGATCTAGTAAGATCTCGAAAGCTAAACGGGGCAGGACCTGGTCAGTACTTGGATGTGTGACCTCCTGGAAATACCAGGTGCTGCAAGCTTTTTACGTCTCCTGGGTAACTTCATCGTAGCTCTTAGTACTCTCTTTCTGTCTGGAGGAGATATAATTGAAGTATTGTACACGTACACGGCTACTTTCAACAGCCTTTGCTGCACTGATATTTCTCCCTCCATTTTTCTTTTTTTTTTTTGCTGGAAGTTCGTCAATATCCGCCAACCTTTAAGAGACATCATGCAGCCAGGCCTCTCGGCTTGTGGCCACACCGTCCTGAATGCGCCCGATCTCGTAAGATCTCGGAAGGTAAAAAGGGCAGGGCCTGGTCAGTACTTGGATGGGTGACCTCCTGGAAATACCTGGTGCTGCAAGCTTTTTTGTCTCCTGGGTAACTTCATCGTAGCTCTTAATACTCTCTTTCTGTCTGGAGGAGACATAATTGAAGTATTGTACACGTACCCAGCTACTGTCAACACCTTTTGCTGCACTGATATTTTTCCATCCATTTTTCTTTTTTTTTTTTTTTTTTTTTTTTTGCTGGAAGTTCCGTCAATACCCGCAAACCTTTAAGAGACATCATGCAGCCAGGCCTCTCGGCTTGTGGCCACACCGTCCTGAACGCGCCCGATCTCGTCAGATCTCGGAAGCTAAACGGGGCAGGGCCTGGTCAGTACTTGGATGGCTGACCTCCTAGAAATACCAGGTGCTGCAAGCTTTTTACGTCTCCTGGGTAACTTCATCGTAGCTCTTAATACTCTCTTTCTGTCTGCAGGAGATATAATTGAAGAATTGTACACGTACCCGGCTACTTTCAACACCCTTTGCTGCACTGGAATTTCTCCCTCCATTTCTCTTTTTTTTTTTTGCTGGATGTTCCGTCAAAACCCGCCAACCATTAAGAGACATCATGCAGCCCGGCCTCTTGGCTTGCAGCCACACCGTCCTGAACGCCCCCGATCTCATCAGATCTTGGAATTTAAACGGGGCAGGGCCTGGTCAGTACTTGGATGGGTGACCTCCTGGAAATGCCAGGTGCTGCAAGCTTTTTACGTCTCCTGGGTAACTTCATCGTAGCTCTTAATACTCTCTTTATATCTCCAGGAGAAATAATTGAAGAATTGTACACGTACCCGGCTACTTTCAACACCCTTTCCTGCACTGATATTTTTCCCTCCATTTTTCTATTTTTTTTTTTTTTTTTTTGCTGGAAATTCCCTCAATACCCGCCAGCCTTTAAGAGACATCATGCAGCCAGGCATCTCGGCTTGCGGCCACACCATCCTGAACTCGCCCGATCTCGTCAGATCTTGGAAGCTAAACGGGGCAGGACCTGGTCGGTACATGAATGTGAGACCTCCTGGAAATACCTGGTGCTGCAAGCTTTTACGTCTCCTGGGTAACTTTATCGTAGCTCTTAATACTCTCTATCTGTCTGGAGGAGATATAATTGAAGTATTGTACACGTACCCAGCTACTGTCAACACCCTTTGCTGCACTGATATTTTTCCATCCATTTTTCTTTTTTTTTTTTTTTTTTGCTGGAAGTTCCGTCAATACCCGCCAACCTTTAAGAGACATCATGCAGCCAGGCCTCTCGGCTTGCAGCCACACCGTCCTGAATGCGCCCGATCTCGTCAGATCTCGGAAGCTAAACGGGGCAGGGTCTGGCCAGTACTTGGTTGGGTGACCTCCTGGAAATACCAGGTGCTGCAAGCTTTTTACGTCTCCTGGGTAACTTCATCGTAGCTCTTAATACTCTCTTTCAGTCTGGAGGAGATATTATTGAAGAATTGTACACGTACCCGGCTACTTTCAACAGCCTTTGCTGCACTGATATTTCTCCCTCCATTTTTCTTTTTTTTTTTTTTTTTTGCTGGAAGTTCCGTCAATATCCGCCTGCCTTTAAGAGACATCATGCAGCCAGGCCTCTTGGCTTGTAGTCACACCGTCCTGAACGCGCCCGATCATATCAGATTTCGGAAGCTAAACGGGGCAGGGCCTAGTCAGTACTTGGATGTGTGACCTCCTGGAAATACCAGGTGCTGCAAGCTTTTTACGTCTCCTGGGTAACTTCATCGTAGCTCTTAAAACTCTCTTTCTGTCTCCAGGAGATATAATTGAAGAATTGTACACGTACCCGGCTACTTTCAACACCCTTTGCTGCACTGGTATATTTCCCTCTATTTTTTTTTTTTTTTTTTGCTGGAAGTTCCGTCAATACCCGCCAACCTTTAAGAGACATCATGCAGCCAGGCCTCTCGGCTTGTGGCCACACCGTCCTGAACGCGCCCGATCTCGTAAGATCTCGAAAGCTAAACGGGGCAGGACCTGGTCAGTACTTGGATGTGTGACCTCCTGGAAATACCAGGTGCTGCAAGCTTTTTACGTCTCCTGGGTAACTTCATCGTAGCTCTTAGTACTCTCTTTCTGTCTGGAGGAGATATAATTGAAGTATTGTACACGTACACGGCTACTTTGAACAGCCTTTGCTGCACTGATATTTCTCCCTCCATTTTTCTTTTTTTTTTTTGCTGGAAGTTCGTCAATACCCGCCAACCTTTAAGAGACATCATGCAGCCAGGCCTCTCGGCTTGTGGCCACATCGTCCTGAACGCGCCCGATCTCGTAAGATCTCGAAAGCTAAACGGGGCAGGACCTGGTCAGTACTTGGATGTGTGACCTCCTGGAAATACCAGGTGCTGCAAGCTTTTTACGTCTCCTGGGTAACTTCATCGTAGCTCTTAGTACTATCTTTCTGTCTGGAGGAGATATAATTGAAGTATTGTACACGTACACGGCTACTTTCAACAGCCTTTGCTGCACTGATATATCTCCCTCCATTTTTCTTTTTTTTTTTTGCTGGAAGTTCGTCAATATCCGCCAACCTTTAAGAGACATCATGCAGCCAGGCCTCTTGGCTTGTGGCCACACCGTCCTGAATGCGCCCGATCTCGTAAGATCTCGGAAGGTAAAAGGGGCAGGGCCTGGTCAGTACTTGGATGGGTGACCTCCTGGAAATACCTGGTGCTGCAAGCTTTTTTGTCTCCTGGGTAACTTCATCGTAGCTCTTAATACTCTCTTTCTGTCTGGAGGAGACATAATTGAAGTATTGTACACGTACCCAGCTACTGTCAACACCCTTTGCTGCACTGATATTTTTCCATCCATTTTTCTTTTTTTTTTTTTTTTTTTTTTTTTTGCTGGAAGTTCCGTCAATACCCGCCAACCTTTAAGAGACATCATGCAGCCAGGCCTCTCGGCTTGTGGCCACACCGTCCTGAATGCGCCCGATCTCGTAAGATCTCGGAAGCTAAACGGGGCAGGGCCTGGTCAGTACTTGGATGGCTGACCTCCTGGAAATACCAGGTGCTGCAAGCTTTTTCGTCTCCTGGGTAACTTCATCGTAGCTCTTAATACTCTATTTCTGTCTGGAGGAGATATAATTGAAGAATTGTACACGTACCCGGCTACTTTCAACACCCTTTGCTGCACTGATATTTTTCCCGCCATTTTTATTTTTATTTTTTATTTTTTCTGGAAGTTCCATCAATATCCGCCAGCCTTTAAGAGACATCATGCAACCAGGCATCTCGGCTTGCGGACACACAGACCTGAACGCGCCCGATCTCGTCAGATCTCGGAAACGAAACGGGGCAGGACCTGGTCAGTACTTGAATGTGAGAACTCGTGGAAATACCTGGTGCTGCAAGCTTTTTACGTCTCCTGGGTAACTTTATCATAGCTCTTCATTCTCTTTTTCTGTCTGGAGGAGATATAATTGAAGAATTGTACACGTACCCGACTACTTTAAACACCCTTTGCTGCAGTGGTATTTTTCCCTCCGTTTTTCTTTTTTTTTTTTATTTTGCTGGAAGTTCCGTCAATACCCGCCAACCATTAAGAGACATCATGCAGCCAGGCCTCTCGGCTTGTGTCCGCACCGTCCTGAACGCGCTCGATCTCGTCAGATCGCGTAAGCTGAACGGGGCAGGTCCTGGTCAGTACTTGGATGGGTGACCTCCTGGAAATACCAGGTGCTGCAAGCTTTATACGTCTCTTGGGTAACTTCATCGTAGCTCGTAATACTCTCTTTCAGTCTGGAGGAGATATAATTGAAGAATTGTACACGTACCCGGCAACTTTCAACACCCTTTGCTGCACTGATATTTTTCCCTCCATTTTTCTTTTTTCTTTTTTTTTTTGCCGGAAGTTCCGTCAATACCCTCCAGCCTTTAAGAGACATCATGCAGCCAGGCCTCTCGGCTTGTGTCCGCACCGTCCTGAACGCGCTCGATCTCGTCAGATCGCGTAAGCTGAACGGGGCAGGTCCTGGTCAGTACTTGGATGGGTGACCTCCTGGAAATACCAGGTGCTGCAAGCTTTATACGTCTCCTGGGTAACTTCATCGTAGATCTTAATACTCTCTTTCTGTCTGGAGGAGATATAATTGAAGAAATGTACACGTACCCGGCTACTTTCAACACCCTTTGCTGAACTGATATTTTTCCCTCCATTTTTCTTTTTTTATTTGCTGGAAGTTCCCTCAACACCCGTCAGCCTTTAAGAGACATCATGCAGCCAGGCCTCTCGGCTTGTGGCTACACCGTCCTGGACGCACCCCGTCTCGTCAGATCTCGGAAGCTAAACGGGGCATGGCCTAGTCAGTACTTGGATGGGAGATCTCCTAGAAATACCAGGTGCTGCAAGCTTCTTACGTCTCCTGGGTAACTTCATCGTAGCTCTTAATACTCTCTTTCTGTCTGGAGGAGATATAATTGAAGAATTGTACACGTTCCCGGCTACTTTCAACACCCTTTCCTGCACTGTTATTTTTCCCTCCATTTTTTAATTTTTTTATTTTTTATTTTTTGCTGGAAATTCCGTCAATACCCGCCAGCCTTTAAGAGACATCATGCAGCCAGGCATCTCGGCTTGCGGCCACACCGTCCTGAACGTGCCCGATCTCGTCAGACCTTGGAAACTAAACGGGCCAGGGCCTGGTTAGTACTTGGATGGGTGACCTCCAGGAAATACCAGGTGATGCAAGCTTTTTACGTCTCCTGGGTAACTTCATCGTAGCTCTTAATACTCTTTATCTGTCTGGAGGAGATATAATTGAAGTATTGTACACTTTGTCTTAGGGATAGTCTGGCTAGCAGTGACTGAGTGGTTGACAGACGACAAGCAATGGAATGTACGTGCTCTGTGATGTCATAGCAGTCAGCTGAGAGAGGCTCGTGATGTCATCGCTGAGCTGTCTGTCTGTCTGTCTGTCTGTCTGTCTGTCTCTCTCTCTCTCTTTCTCTCTCTCTCTCTCTCTCTCTCTTCCTCTCAATTCAATTCATTTGTATTGTCAAAGCAATTGGACATACATACATACATATATATATATATATATATACATACATACATACATACATCCATACATGCTAGAAAGTCATTACAATGTTATCTTAAAGGCTAACTAAGCAGAACATATATCATTTTAGAACAGAGTTCATAGGTCAACACATGGTTTTAGGGAACAGGCACGTAGGTCATACCGTTTGACAATGTCTCCAAGGTTCTCATCGTAAATAACAAACAGAAATCAAACTATCTTCTGGGCTGACCTTCTAGCTTGACCGTATCTTTCTTAAGTATACAAGAGAGAAAAACAGGTGTAAGAAAATAATTTCTAATTTTCCTTCTACACATATATACATACATACATACATATGTAGCGTTATGTTGGGTGTATTTGGATAAGAGCATTTGGGCTCTGAGCTGAAGCACTGATCTAAAGAAGACCTCTCCCCCCCCAAAGTTATCAGATTTCCTTAGCTCATCAGCTTGGAACTGGTTTGCATCAAAGTGACAGTTTTGGGGAGGATGGCACCGAGAAGAGGCCAAATAGTTTGGAATTCTGCTATGAGATGTCTGGAGAAAGGGGCCTGTAGGTGATAAAAACTCTTTGAAGTGGATGAGAGCCGAAATCCCGACATAGAGCTACGAACCCAGGCCAACCGGCATTTCCAAAAGATGGCATGGATTGACATCAGTCATAAATAAAGCCTCCCTCCAATAGGACACTGGGGGCTGAAACCGAAATCCAATCTCAAGAACTCAGGGACCAATCACCTACTGATCTGACAGACTATAAGGAACAGCGGACAGTCTTTCTCTCTCTCTCTCTCTCACCTGAACCAGAAACTCGCTGCCACAGCTCAACCTGTAGCTCTGTTGCCAGAACCGGAATCAGAAACCAACCAAGTCTTTGCCGGCAACAGAAGAGTTAAACTGGGAGAAGGAGATTGAGCGAAGAATTATTTTAAAGGACTTTATTAAATAAATAACTTCACAGACCCACCTGATCAGTGGAGTTTTACAGCTGGACAATTGACTAAGTCGACTGAATACGAAAGTGTCAGTCACTTAAATAGCTATTTGAGTCTTAAGAAACTTGACCCTTGGAACAAACAGGGCCCTGCTTTCCTCAAAGACTTCGTCTTCAAGTAACTACGGTGGAACCATGCTTACAAAGAAGATTTTGTGCACAACCTTGGAGCCTTCAAACCAATGGAAAATCTGTTTGGAAAAGACTCTACATTCGCGAAACCCCAACTTCCAGGTGCATCGACTGAGTGGAAGTTCTTGGACAAAGCCGAACCGGACTGCCTTTGTTCCAAACCACACGGACCTCGTGCCGTGTGCTGTTATCTGAGCCCGAAGCCAGAGAGGCCTCTCTGCGACGAAGTTCACATAAGTTTAACAGTTTGGAGTTTGTGATTCATGACATTTGAGAAATCAATTAGAAATGTTAATCTGTGATTCATAACTCTAGAATGTGTAATATCATTTAGTTTTCTTAAATATAAATGTGAGTTGCATTAAACTGTTTTGTTGATAATTTTAGAAATAAAATCTGTCAACGCCGAGAAATATCTTCTCATTCCTGTTTAACTGTTTAGTCTGAAATTGACACAAGTTAATAGACATTAGATTATTGGTGGCCCTGCCTATCCTTAATCATTGAATAATAATCAGTTAAGGGAAATTGTGGTAACAAATAGGATCTTTCTCGGCACCTAAACGTAAATGAGACTGATATATATATAACGAGAAGTTACCTGACATAAATACTAACCTGCGTAGTTATTTAATGTCTGACTAATAATACTAACGAGAG
Organism: Amia ocellicauda; assembly: GCF_036373705.1. Lineage (NCBI taxonomy): Eukaryota > Metazoa > Chordata > Actinopteri > Amiiformes > Amiidae > Amia > Amia ocellicauda. The sequence goes on along the minus strand of NW_027102984.1, from coordinate 416,018 downwards.
ACTCACCTTCGTCTTACTAACCGGTATTGTAGTCAATGTGTTTATAACCTTTTTTGATTAACGATTTGTTAAACGGAATGTACGTGCTCTGTGATGTCATAGCAGTAAGCTGAGAGAGGCTCGTCATGTCATCGCTGAGCTGGCTGGCTGGCTCTCTGTGTGTGTGTGTGTGTGTGTGTGTGTGTGTGTCTCTCTCTGTCTGTCTGTATGTCTGTCTGTCTGTCTCTCTCTCTCTTACTCTCTCTCTCTCCCTCTCAATTCAATTCATTTGTATTGTCAAAGCAATTGGACATGCATACATACATACATACATATATATGGAAAATAAACAATATGTGTACATCTCTTTCTGCATTAGTGGTGCCCTCACAGATGTGCAAGTTACATGACAGACAGACAGACAGACACACACACACTTTCACACACAGACAGACAGACACAGACACACACAGACACACACACACATACTTTGACAGACAGACAGACAGACACACGCATATTATGGGTCTTTGTTGGGTAGTGAAATGGGTAGCATCAGTCGCAGTGTGGGTAATGTCAGGGAGCCAATCATAGTCCCCGTTATTTGCATATCGTGGCGCAAAGCATTCTGGGAAAAGCAACTAAACACGTTTAGTCATGTATTTGTCCATAGTTTACACATGAGATGAAAGAGACAGTATGACGTGTTGAGCACCTAGGATTCCTCATGTGTATGTGAGGGGCAGAGGAACCGGATCCCAAGTGTGCGTCCCAGGTGCTATAGGTTTCAAAGCATGCAGGGGAATAGGCACCCCACCCTGACACGTATATAAGATTGGATAGGGAGATATAAATAGCAATGGGGAGACTCTTGTACTTGGTGTGGCTCTATCCATATAGTGGGGCCAGCAGGTGCAGCAATAGAAGCTCAGCCTGGGGAGACTGGATTTAGCATTTCCTCTCCATTTTGATAACTATCCATAATCATTTCTGCAAAATACTTCTATGATACCTATGTATGTTTTTTACTTGTACTATATTATACTATCAAGTATCAGTGTACACATACAATGTGACCTGTTACATTAATACAGAGGCCACGGAAGGCCAGATCACTAATAGCCACTGTCCCCTGATATTACACTTTTTTACAATCACTTTGGCACTCATTTCAGAACCTTGATGTCATTTTTCAAAACTCTAGACACTAAACTCACACCCGATGATCAAAATGCACATTTTTCAAAACTCTAACACTTTTTTACAATTGCTTGGATACAATACACATCAACCTCAGATAATTTGTTCATTGAACTAAAATGACACAACTTAACATCAAAGTATTACCATTTCAAAATGCAATTCACACATTACATCTGAGATCACTGTCTATTCATTTCATTACAAAGATTTAACTATCAATTGATACAGCTGCTCAAAATGATAAGTGACTGTTGCATTACTCTTAATGCATAATTTTATGGAAACTGACAAACAATATTCCATGTTTCGATCATGAAAGTTTCAGGATAATGAGATCCATTGACATCAATAAACGAGGAGCATGAACCAGTTGGACTACATTATCTATGGATGTAATATTTCATCATCATTCATCATCATGTAGCACTTTTCCACACCATGTTTGCAGTGTGGAAGGAAAGTTAGAAATTTTTTCTCTAATACCTGTTTTTCTCTCTTGTATACTTAAGAAAGATAAGGTCAAGCTAGAAGGTCAGGCCAGAAGGTAGTTTGATTTCTGTTTGTTATTTACGATGAGAATCTTGGAGACAATGTCAAACAGTATGATTGAAGTGCCTGCTCCCTAATCCATGTGTTGATCTATGAACTCTGTCCTATAATGATATAAATTCTGCTTAGCTAACTTTTAAGATAACATAGTAATGACTTTCTGATTATAACCAGCTCTTTGATTTTTGTGTATAAAAGCTCTGACTGTTAAAATGAAGGCAGAGCGACTTTGGGATCTACTTGAGTCACTGTTCCTCTCCACGCTGCGTGTATTAAAGGCATTGCAACTAACGCTCCAACCTGGTTGAAGATGATTGTTCTTCCACATCAGATTTGACATTACTGTATGTATGCAGGCCCTTGTAATTGCTTTTCCAATACTGCCAACTGGTTATTGATGATTGATTTCACATTGTGGTACGAGTATCGAGTGAAATGAGTGCTATCCACCCCAGCAACACAGTGATAACATGGAGCCGGCAGGTGATCCAGGTCACAATAGAGGTCAAGCAGTGGGAGGAGGAAGACGTGGTGGTCAAAGGAATGGAAGGGGACATGCACCCCTTCTGAGAGGTGGTCGTGGGCCTCGTCATAGAGGAGGGCTTAGGCCTCACCAGAGAGGCAGCCATGGGCCTCATTTGAGAGGTGTTGGGGGAACGTGGTAGAGGACAAGGCCACGGACCAGACAGCGGCAGCAACAGCAAATAGTGTCCAGTGAAATAGTTGTAGAGCATGTTGTAAATCATGGCATGACCATGACTGAGGCAGCTACAATGATTCAATCAAACCTCAGAATCAACTCAGGATCAACTGTGGCCTCAATCATCAGAAATGTCCGTACTGAGAAGCGGCAAGTCTTCAGCATGCACTAAACATTAGGCTACTCTCAATTGTCAAATGACTGTATACTGCATACCAATGTGTAGCACAGAGTATAGTGTGCCTTTTGAAAGAAATGCAGACAGAGTGAAGCAGCTGATGACTGAGTATGTTCAGGTATGTTCAGTTTCAAGATGCCTCTTGTGAAAAATGGTTGTGAGAACCTGAACCTGAACACAGGGCTGATGGAAATTCAGAAGTACAGTAATCAATCCTTTGTTTTACACTAAGCCAGGTGAGGAACACTGCAGTTGACATTTTACTGTAGTTTTGTTCTTTTTTGTAGCTAATTATTGTTGCATGGCTTCAAAGAAACCTATGGTGTGATTTGATTGTATTGCATCAATACATTTCAGATTTTGTTCAATGATTCCACTGTGTCTGTAGTATTCTCTCTACTAGTCCTTTTACAGTGATGTATTTATGTGTAGTACCATAATGAAACATGTATCACATATTTTGTACTACAATATTTAATGATTGTACGAACAACTACACAGTGAAACTATCGGTATCTTCTGTGTGGGTGATCTAAATAAATGTTACTATGGTATTTCATGATAAATGAATTATTTGAACCAACAAGTCTGCAAGTGCAAGGTTTCTTTAAAGATATGAATGCACAATGCAATGTTTTGAACATTGGACAGCCTGTGTTACAAGTGATGACCGTTTTGAGTTTTGTGTCTAGAGTTTTGAAAAATGACATCAAGGTTCTGAAATGAGTGACAAAGTGATTGTAAAAAACTGTATATTCATCCTATTTAATGTGCTCTTTTAAAATGTACTTTTCTTTTTTATGTTGCCATTTCTGTTCTACCAATGTTTCAGTTGTTAGCCAAAGATTGACAGAGTACATCTCATACACACAGGCCAGACAGCAAGGATTACTTTTTGAAATTCAATTACAAATGCTGCATGAACTCATCAATACGATTAGAGCTCCTGAAAGCAATATAACTAACTCACTCTACAGCATCTCATTAGCAGTGAAAAGAAACCAAGAAAGTTGGGACAGTCGACTGTTTACCACTATGTAACATCACCTTTTCTTTTAATAACACTTATTAAGCACTTGGGCACTGAAGACACCACTTGGTTAAGTTTAGCAAGCGGGATTTTCCCCCATTCATCCATTATGCATTTCCTCAGCTGCGCAACTGCACAGGGCCTTCGTTGTCTTAATTTGCACTTCATAGTGCGCCACACATTCTCAATTCGGAGACAGGTCAGGACTGCAGGCAGGCCATGCTAGCACCCGCACTCTCTGCCTACGCAACCATGCGCTTGTAATCTGGGCAGAATGTGGTTTGGCGTTATCCTGCTGAAAAATGCAGGGACGTCCCTGGAAAAGACGATGTCTGGATGGCAGCATATGTTGCTCCAAAATGTGTACATCTCTTTCTGCAAAAATGGTGCCCTCACAGATGTGCGAGTTACATGACAGACAGACACTCATACACACTGTCACACCCACACACACACACACACTTTCACAGACAGACACACGCACACACACTCACTTTCACACAGAGACAGACACAAACACAGAGACAGACACACACACACTCACTTTCACACAGAGACACACAAACACATACACTTTCACACAGACACACACACACATACATACATACATACATATATAAGGAAAAGAAACAATACATTTAAAAATCACAAAAAGATGTAATAAAGTACAGAAAATCTAAATGTAATAAAATGTGATCTTTAATACACACAAATATGTATGGCTGGTCGGATGCGTCTTGGACTCGGGTTCCTCTTCATTACGTATAATGCTTTTGCCTTTTGCTATAGCTTTCCGTGGAGGGGATCGTGGGTGAGTTTGTACCATTCTTGGGAGGCTCTGCCTTGTTGGGGCGGAGCTGTGATCCAGGTGAACAGCAGATCGGACATAGGTGGGCATGTGGGCGGAGGAGGAAGGCCGGTCAAGCAAATAAGCTTGCTAAGGTACGCAGCAGCAGCAAGCAGCCCCACCATCCAGTCAGCCAGCCAGTCTGGCTGGCAGTGACTGAGTGGTTGACAGACGGCAAGCAACGGAATGTACGTGCTCTGTGATGTCATAGGAGTCACCTGAGAGAGATGTTTGTGATGTCATCGCTGAGCTGGCTGGCTCTGTGTGTCTTGCTGGCTGTGTGTGTGTGTGTGAGAGAGAGAGAGACTTTTTGACTTTTATCAGACTTCATTGCCTGTTTGCAACACGCAATAATTCATACAAAAGAAAATAAATAAATAAATAAAAAATAGTGTTCCCCTTTGTTTGTCTCCCCCCAACAAGCATTAACTCCGCCACTGATCTGTACACTTTTAAAGAAAGCAACCCAATACACACAACAAAACAACCATCAAATACTAAACCCTATAAATGAATTACATAATAAAAACCAACTCCCCGTCATACAATTCACAAAGGGCATCATTAATACACCAGACCTGTTCAAAACTCTCCAAATCATTCATCAGCCTGTAATAGTTAAACTCTAGTCTGACTCTGCACTTGACCAGCATGGCAAACACTCTCACTGCATCCTCACTGCCCTCCCCACACACTCTGTTCTTCCTAGTCTTATAGACGGCCATTTTAGCCTGGCCCAGCAAGAAGTTTACCAGCTGGTCCACATGTTTGGTCCTTCTGGTGTATCGCGCCCCTAAAATAAAAACCTTTGTGTTAAAAATCAGGTTAAGATCAGTAAAAAGACGAGTTAAAAGACTAAAAATGGGTGACAACCGAGAGCAAGTGCTGAAACAGTGAAACACGGTCTCTCTCTGAGCACAGAATGGGCAGGCGTCGGACACAGCAGGGTTAAGAACAGTAATAAAAGAATTGACAGCAATAATGGTGTGTAACACCCTCCACTGCAGATTGCCAGCTCTCTTATTGAGGGGGGCTTGTACAGGCTTCTCCAGGCGGGCGCAGTGTCTTCCCCCAGCCCCAGCCTGTAAAGTAATTTTAGGAATCACAAAGAAACAGTTGAAAGTGCTAAATAAGTATTTTGATGCACCATATTAATTTAGGAAATTTACATGTTGTTTTTCATCAGCTTCTGTATCTGATGGCTCCACATCACTGGCTGGATTGACAGCAACGACACTCTAAAAAAAGAAATGTTAAGTTTGAGCATTCAGGACTTGTTTTGAAGATCCTGAATATCACTGGTCCACAATTTATCTGTGAAACTATGGGTTAATCTCCATATACAAAATACTTTTCACACACACTTTAAATTTACAACTAAATTTACATGTTGATGTCTTTCGTCAGCTTCTGTATTTGATGGCTCAATATAACTGGTTGCATTAACAGCAACGGCACACTACAAGAAAATAACATTATATTTAAACATTCAGGACTGGTTTAGCATCACCTCGAATATCCCTAGCCCTTGAGGTCGATTGTTATTGTGGTCTTCAAGACCAGTGCTTCTCAACCTTAGTCCTGGAGGAGGCCCACTGTCTGCTGATTTTCATTACAACAACATTGTAGGTTATATCAGTGACTGTGGTCCTAAAGTACCCCTATGCCTGCTGTTTTTTTTCCAGTTGAGCTCTTAATTACCTAATTGGCTTAACTGAAGCCATTTAACCCTTTTCCCAGGTCTTTGGTTGTTGATGAGTTACAAAGAGCTGGATTGTGGCCCGCCATGACTGGAAGTGAAGAACACTCACTCTAGGCCTTTAACTTAATGTTCATATGTAAGGGCCTATCCATCTGATTTGTTTTTGCACATTTATTAACAGAAAAATTGATGGTACGTGAAATCATCTGAGCTGAAAAATATAATGTTCCACCAATAATAAAATAAATGTATTAATTAAAATTATAGAGATAATAGAATGTTCACAGATTATTAGTTCAGAAAACAAAATATTTTTTTATATCTTAAATAGAATTAACACTCAAATCAGTTGTAGGGTAAACAAGGTCTATTTTTTGGATTGATTTTATAATTATACATGTATGGCTGCATGAAGCTTACCTGAGAATCTGATATTTTAGTAACTTTGTTGCTTCTTGTTGGGTAGTCCACGTTTGCCGCCGTTCTTTTTCTGTAAATGTAAATCAAAAGGCAATAATTACATACTGTAATTAAAATACAAAAAGTATAAACATTGTATTATTATTTTTTTATCCTGTTTCTCCATCTCGATGCTGTTCTTTTTGGAATTGCATATCTAGGTTTACTTAAATACTGTTTATAAGATTGTAAACTCATCATCCAAATTTCTTCATTTGCCAAACTTTATGTAGTGCGCTTGCAGTTTCAGAAGAAGAAAAAAAACTGTAACAGATGGGATATGTAGTACTTTATACTCGAGTGGTCTATGCGATTACACCCTGTTGGTGTTATTAAGAACGCCAAGTACCAGAATGCAGAGCGGGACTGTTTTTTGTGCCGTGACTTGTCGGGGGAAAAACGCGCAGAAAAAACGGACGAGAAGGTGAAGGTAGTATGGCGGTGATGCACGCGTTGGTGAAGTGGGAAAGCGGGGTCGACAAAGACTCTTACAGCGTGATTCCCACTGCTTGCTTTCGCAATTTTGATTTATTCAGCATTGCTGATGATGACGAAGAGACGACTCGAAACTTCAGAGCAGAGTGGAGAGACACGAACAAACCTCCAAAAGGTGGATGGCCTGTCCATGAAGCGCAGATCATTATGACTGGTAACAATGTTTATTTAAAAAAAAAAAACATTAAAGTCTTTACATGCTATTTGATATATACAATCACAGTATATTTGAAATGAATGTTTAAGTTATTAATGTGTTGTACTTCTAACATACTCTCATAACATGGTAGGTGGTGGTGAGGGCGCTAAAAACTCGTCATACTTGACTGGCATTTGTAAGAACGATTTATTGTGTGTTGTGTTTTACAATAAAATCCCCCAAATCACAAAATAAATTAAACCAGATATAATTTAACTTCAGTTTTGATTCAGTGTTGGCTGTTCATCTTAATTTGTATGGTCAAAGCACAGTATTTTTATGACAAATAAATATAATCCCCAAATATCTGTGGACATAATGCAGGGTTTTATTTATTTTATTTTTATTTTAGGAAAAGAAGGCGAACTAAGAAGAAAACTTAATGACCTAACAAAAATGCCCTGTCCTAAAATGAAGAGAGTACCTAAACCAAACAAAAAACTTCAAATTTCAGATGATAGTGACCTTGATGAACCACAGTTACCGGTGAGATAATTACTGCAAATATTAAATAAATGTATTGCAGGATTGTTTTTTTTTAATCATATTCATATATATATATATATTTTCATTTTAAACTCTTTTCCTCTCTGAATACAGCACAAAATAAGAAAGAAAACCGATGGAGCTTCAAGAATTAGATCCCGTCATATTCTACAGACATTTAAAGAGTCCAGTGAAGTTGAGCTACAGCAAAACGTTAAGCAGCTCGAAAAGGAAAACACAAGACTTAAAAATGAAAACCAATGTCTTCGAAACCGTATGGTTGATGGTAAGTTTTTTTATTTATAGCAAATAATTCCTTACCTTGATAAATGTTATTCTTCAGTAATTTAGATTCCAGAGTAATGTATTATAGTTGATCATACTGAAGTAATCTAGAACCACAATACAGACTCTTAATGTGCACTGTCTAATAGTTTAATAATACTGATTATTAAATAAAGTTTTTCAACATAACTTCATAATCCTACATTAATGACTATATGCATTACATTAGACCTGGAAATTCTTGTATTTTATCTTTTTTATTTTTTTTGTAGCTAATGTTAATGACCCACAAAAAGGTCAGTTTGCCAATAACATAGAGCAAGTCTCTCAAGTATAATTGCAGGCATTGATGGTTTTGTTTTCACTTTGCATTAAATATATTACTAGAAATGATTATCATTTAATACTAAGGTTTTTTTCTCCAGAGATTCCAGACCTTTTGGACAATCTGAAAAAAATTGTAACAAAAGCCACATTTATCAGCAATGAAGACAAAAGTGTGTCACCATCAAGTGGTTCTGACAGCCCCACAGCAAATTGTTCTGAATCTGACAAAGAATCACCAAAACAGGTATAACACTCTTGGTCTACAATATTACAAAGACAAGGTAAAAATATATATATTGAAAACAAATATTGGTTGTAAACAATCTAATGATGCTACATTATCAGTTATATTCATAGTTATAGTTGATAATAAGAATGTAATTGAATTATGGGTGTCACAGATTCACTGACTTTATTATGTCTGTAAATTAATAAACTTAGAATTGAGACATACTGTGGTCTTTAATAACACATTTCTGTAACAAAATCACAGCCTTACTGATAATGTATTCCACTTAACATAATATAAGAATAGTTTGGGGATAAACTTGTTTTTTATTTACCATTGTCTTTTAGGTGGAAATATTCCCAGGCACTGGATTTTACATTGACAAACTGTCCTGGATCCTTGCAGAGAGGTGCAGCACGAATACGTCATATGCAAGAACCCTGACGGTTGCTGTCTTTGACTTTCCAACATTACTAAAGAGCAATCTTCGTGGTGGTGGCAGCAAGAGAGATCCAACTTCGGAGACATTAAGATCCTCATTGATGTTATTGAGGATCATATACAGCTGCCTTCGGAAGGACACGACGTGTTTCAGTTGCGGGGCTTTGCAGCCCAGCGGGACCCTCTTAATGCCGGACATCAGCTGCCCGAGCCGGTGCGGATGAACGGAGGGACGTTAGACAGCGTTACCTTCCGGGCAGGAGCAGCGAGCGGCAACACCGGGGTGAAAGTGTCGTCTAACACTGTGCCATTAGCCACTAGCTGATTGAGCAGATCAGTGGTTTTTAAGAAGATAACAATGGCAGCAGACTTGATATTTTCACACCCTGCTACCTCCCCAACCGCTAACACACACTGCTCTAGGGGGCAGAACTGCACCGGAGCGATCTTGACTCCATGGCGTCGGGTCAGTTTTTCAAAAGACGCATTCAGGGGGTCCGACCCCCCGACCCGGGAAGAACTACCGGTACTCCCCCCTCCCCTCCCCTGTTCCCCCACAATAAGAAAAGCACTGAAAACAGAAGACAAAATAAACAAACTGAAAAAAGTAAAGCAACAAAAAAACGCAGCCAAAGGACAGAGCTCTCAGCAGCACTCCCGCTCACTGCAGACCCCTCCCACACACTCCCAGCTGAGAGAGAGAGAGAGAGAGAGAGAGAGAGAGAGAGTTAGTGTCTGTCTGTCTCTCTCTCTCTGTAGATGCATCATAGGGAACATATGTAACAATCTCTCTTTTTGTTTACCAAAAATGAGAATGAACGTATTTCAAGTGGGTGTTGCCTTGGTTGGAAACGTTTTAAGATTATTTATGAAGTGTAAAGTGGATTTGTCTCAGTTCTCCGTAGTTTTCAATGTATGTGCCATTCAGTAGCGTTCATGTTACAGATGTGCCCTATGCAGTGGTAGGGTCAATAAAATGTCAGTAAAACTTTATTTTAGCAATTATGGAGGGGAAGAACTGCAAATAGAGGGTCCCCACTAATTATCTAACTTACCAACAACGTTTCAAATTAGGTCTTGCGAAGCTGCCAAATAATGCTGTATAATCGTATGTGTCTTCATACACCGGCTGCTATAGTCTGATAGCTTTGATTATATATATATATATATTTTCTCGTGAACCACAAATGCTATTTGCTTGATTTTTACAGAGTATGTTATAAATACCATTCTTATGAAGCCTGACAAATTGTATGCTGTAATTATGAATATTTTCAAATCATTTGTTTGTTTTTCCTAACATGTTACAAATGTTCCCTATGTGAAAGATGCATTATATCTTAATAACGTCTAAACAATTAAAGATATACAGATTATTATTTTTGGTAAAGTTATAATACATTGCTATTAACTATGTGTGTCAGTAAAAGTTTAAATTTCCTAAAGGATTTTTATTGATCTTGCAAAATAAGTGTTTAGGGAACATTTGTAACATAGAGGTGGGTTAGCCACCGGCTAAGGGCAGCGGCTCCGGCTCCAGCACCGGCACCATGTCGCTGGAAAAGCGCTAAGTGAGCTCACAGTGAGCTCAGTGTAATGTCTGCTCTGGTGAGCTCACAGTGTGACCTAGTCGTGAGTTCACGTCTTCACTGGGTAGTCCTTGACAACTTAATTGACTCAAATCTTGGGCTTAATTGGTCAAAATGACCATTGGTTGAAGGTACTCAGGGACTGATGTGTAGAGAGACTTATTAAACCTGCAGGATTGTGGTTTTCCCAGATCAGAATTAACCAGATCACCACAAAGGAACATGGTAGGTGCTATTGCAACACAGATTACACAAATACATTGAAATCCAAGTTTGCAGTGGTCCTTGGGCCATTGTGTGGTGATCCAGATCACTTCAGCAGGAATTTTGCAGTGGTCTGGACTACAACTCTCTCTCTCTCTCTCTCTCTCTCTCTCTCTCTCTCTCTCTCTCTCTCTCTCTCTCAATTCAGTGCATTTGAATTGTCAAAGCAATTGGACATGCATACATACATACATACATATACACTCACGTAAAGGATTATTAGGAACACCTGTTCAATTTCTCATTAATGCAATTATCTAACCAACCAATCACATGGCAGTTGCTTCAATGCATTTAGGGGTGTGGTCCTGGTCAAGACAATCTCCTGAACTCCAAACTGAATGTCTGAATGGGAATGAAAGGTGATTTAAGCAATTTTGAGCGTGGCATGGTTGTTGGTGCCAGACGGGCCGGTCTGAGTATTTCACAATCTGCTCAGTTACTGGGATTTTCACGCACAACCATTTCTAGGGTTTACAAAGAATGGTGTGAAAAGGGAAAATCATCCAGTATGCGGCAGTCCTGTGGGCGAAAATGCCTTGTTGATGCTAGAGCTCAGAGGAGAATGGGCCGACTCGATTCAAGCTGATAGAAGAGCAACTTTGACTGAAATAACCACTCGCTACAACCGAGGTATGCAGCAAAGCATTTGTGATGCCACAACACGTACAACCTTGAGGCGGATGGGCTACAACAGCAGAAGACCCCACTGGGTACCACTCATCTCCACTACAAATAGGAAAAAGAGGCTACAATTTGCACAAGCTCACCAAAATTGGACAGTTGAAGACTGGAAAAATGTTGCCTGGTCTGATGAGTCTCGATTTCAGAGTCAGAATTTGGCATAAACAGAATGAGAACATGGATCCATCATGCCTTGTTACCACTGTGCAGGCTGGTGGTGGTGGTGTAATGGTGTGGGGGATGTTTTCTTGGCACACTTTAGGCCCCTTAGTGCCAATTGGGCATCGTTTAAATGCCACGGCCCGTTGTTTCTGACCATGTCCATCCCTTTATGACCACCATGTACCCATCCTCTGATGGCTACTTCCAGCAGGATAATGCACCATGTCACAAAGGTCGAATCATTTCAAATTGGTTTCTTGAACATGACAATGAGTTCACTGTACTAAACTGGCCCCCACAGTCACCAGATCTCAACCCAATAGAGCATCTTTGGGATGGGGTGTGTAGCGTTATGTTGGGTGTATTTGGATAAGAGTATTTGGGCTCTGAGCTGAAGCACGGATCTAAAGAAGACCTCTCCCCCCCAAAGTTATCAGATTTCCTTTGCTCATCAGCTTGGAACTGGTTTGCATCAAAGTGACAGTTTTGGGGAGGATGGCACCGAGAAGAGGCCAAATAGTTTGTTATTCTGCTATGAGATGTCTGGAGAAAGGGGCCTGTGGTTGATAAAAACTCTTTGAAGTGGATGAGAGCCGAAATCCCGACATAGAGTTACGAACCCAGGCCAACCGGCATTTCCAAAAGATGGCATGGATTGACATCAGTCATAAATCAAGCCCCCCTCCAATAGGACACTGGGGGCTGAAACCGAAATCCAATCTCAAGAACTCAGGAACCAATCACCTATTGATCTGACAGACTATAAAGGACAAACACGGCCTTTCTTTCTCTCTCTCTCTCACCTGAACCAGTAACTCGCTGCCACAGCTCAACCTGTAGCTCTGTTGCCCGAACCGGAACCAGAAACCAACCAAGTCTTTGCCGGCAACAGAAGAGTTAAACTGGGAGAAGGAGATTGAGCCGTACAAAGAATTCTTTTAAAGGACTTTATTAAATAAAGAACTTTACAGACTGCGCTGCCCGCCTGTGCCCACCTGATCAGTGGAGTTTTACAGCTGGACAAATGACTAAGTCGACTGAATACGAAAGTGTCAGTCATTTAAATAGCTATTTGAGTTTTAAGAAACTTGACCCTTGGAACAAACAGGGCCCTGCTTTCCTCAAAGACTTTGTCTTCAAGTAACTACGGTGGAACCCTGCTTACAAAGAAGATTTTGTGCAAAACCTTGGAGCCTTCGAACCAGTGGAAAATCTGTTTGGAAACGACTCTACTTTCGCGAAACCCCAACTTCCAGGTGCATCGACTGAGTGGAAGTTCTTGGACAAAGCCGAACCGGACTGCCTTTGTTCCAAACCACACGGACCTCGTGCCGTGTGCTGTTATCTGAGCCCGAAGCCAGAGAGGCCTCTCTGCGACGAAGTTCAGATAAGTTTAACAGTTTGGAGTTCATGATTCATGACATTTGAGAAATCAATTAGAAATGTTAATCTGTGATTCATAACTCTAGAATGTGTAATATCATTTAGTTTTCTTAAATATAAATGTGTGTTGCATTCAACTGTTTTGTTGATAATTTTAGAAATAAAATCTGTCAACGCCGAGAAATATCTTCTCATTCCTGTTTAACTGTTTAGTCTGAAATTGACACAAGTTAATAGACACCAGATTATAGGTGGCCCTGCCTATCCTTAATCATTGAATAATAATCAGTTAAGGGAAATTGTGGTAACAAGTAATGATAGGATCTTTCTCTCCACCTAAACGTTAATGAGACTGATATATATATAACGAGAAGTTACCTGACATAAATACTAACCTGCGTAGTTATTTAATGTCTGACTAATAATACTAACAAGAGACTCACCTTCATCTTACTAACTGGTATTGTAGTCAATGTGTTTATAACCTCTTTTGTTTAACGATTTGTGTTATCATATGCGATCCCATGGTCTTTGATTTGGTCACGGAAGTGATTTGTCTTTGATTTGTTGATATAGAGTTGAATTTTAATTAGTTTTTCCCTTTTGTATAATTAGTGTAGTGCTACATTTAGTCTTTGTTTTGAATAAATTTGACAATTTATATCTTTGGAATTGGTGTCTGCGTCCAATTATTACAGAAATTGAGTTCTACAAGATTCCAGGATTCGTGATAAGGTGATACTATAAATTCACTTCTTTAATTGAAATTTATAAGTGTACCTTACGCTACAGGTGGAACGGGAGCTTCGTGCCCTGGATGTGCATCCCACAAATCTCCATCAACTGCAAGATGCTATCCTATCAATATGGACCAACATTTCTAAAGAATGCTTTCAGCACCTTGTTGAATCAATGCCACGTAGAATTAAGGCAGTTCTGAAGGCGAAAGGGGGTCAAACACAGTATTAGTATGGTGTTCCTAATAATCCTTTAGGTGAGTGTATATGGAAAAGGAACAATATGTGTACATCTCTGCATATGGTGCCCTAACAGATGTGCAAGTTACATGACAGACAGACACTCACACACACTTTCAAAGACAGACAGGCAGACAGAAACTCACACACACTTTCACACACTCACTTTCACAGACAGACAGACACAGACACAGACACACTCACTTTCACACAGAGACAGGCACATTTTCACACAGAGACAGACACACAAACACACACAAACAGACACAGACACACATACTTTGACAGACAGACAGACAGACACACGCATATTATGGGTCTTTGTTGGGTAGTGAAATGGGTAGCATCAGTCGCAGTGTGGGTAATGTCAGGGAGCCAATCATAGTCCCCGTTATTTGCATATCGTGGCGCAAAGCATTCTGGGAAAAGCAACTAAACACGTTTAGTCATGTATTTGTCCATAGTTTACACATGAGATGAACGAGACAGTATGACGTATTGAGCACCTGGGATTCCTCATGTGTATGTGAGGGGCAGAGGAACCGGATCCCAAGTGTGCGTCCCAGGTGCTATAGGTTTCAAAGCATGCAGGGGAATAGGCACCCCACCCTGACACCTATAGAAGACTGGATAGGGAGATATAAATAGCAATGGGGAGACTCTTGTACTTGGTGTGGCTCTATCCATATAGTGGGGCCAGCAGGTGCAGCAATAGAAGCTCAGCCTGAGGAGACTGGATTTAGCATTTCCTCTCCATTTTGATAACTATCCATAATCATTTCTGCAAAATACTTCTATGATACCTATGTATGTTTTTTACTTATACTATATTATACTATCAAGTATCAGTGTACACATACAATGTGACCTGTTACATTAATACAGAGGCCACGGAAGGCCAGATCACTAATAGCCACTGTCCCCTGATATTACACTTTTTTACAATCACTTTGGCACTCATTTCAGAACCTTGATGTCATTTTTCAAAACTCTAGACACTAAACTCACACCCGATGAACAAAATGCACATTTTTCAAAACTCTAACACTTTTTTACAATTGCTTGGATACAATACACATCAACCTCAGATCATTTGTTCATTGAACTAAAATGACACAACTTAACATCAAAGTATTACCATTTCAAAATGCAATTCACACATTACATCTGAGATCACTGTCTATTCATTTCATTACAAAGATCTAACTATCAATTGATACAGCTGCTCAAAATGATAAGTGACTGTTGCATTACTCTTAATGCATAATTTTATGGAAACTGACAAACAATATTCCATGTTTCGATCATGAAAGTTTCAGGATAATGAGATCCATTGACACCAATAACCGAGGAGCATGGTTTCTTAGGGTTACCATAGACTTGACTGTGTCTTCTTGTTTGTGAAGGAACAGGACTGTGTTTTCCTGTCTGGGTTCCCGCAGGCTTAAGTGTGTTTGTAAACTGCAGCGTAGGTTTGACCTACTATTAGAAAAAAAAAAAAAAAGGAGTGCTAATTAATTGTTCAATATCTGATACGCCGGTGATAATATAAAATATCGTGTTTATAGTTTATAGAAGTTTATAGTGTTTATGGTAAATGAAGAAAAGTCATTAAGTTATATACAAGTTCTATAAATGCAAACATTGAAAAGCATGTTTGTTGTTATTCCTATATAGGATTTAGTATTATTTGTGTTTTCTTGTTTTTTGCTATGTTTTCTCCCCTGTCGTTTATTGTTATTTTGCGGGCTTGCACGCCTTGGTTGTTGTGTACAAAACGATACATAGAAAATGGGAAAATGTGTTACTGTGTGGGAACAGCTCTAGTAAGATGGGCGACCCGCCACTTAAAGGTACACATGTAAGGTACATGTATGATAACTATGGAGTGAAGCGGTGCGTTTGACTGGACAATAGGTGACAGAAAATTAAGGTTTCCAGAAGATGGGACTTTTGATTCAGATAGACTTTAGCACCTAAAAACGGTTTTGCAAAATAGGAATACAAAGCATTAAGAAATGAGAAACCAAAGCTAGCTATCTTAAAACATTTGTTAGAGAAAAGAAAGAAAAGACAACAGGCATAATTCAATCTGAATGGCCCGAAGACAAATTAAAAATATATATATATATATGTTTTTCAGTATAAATGACAGTCCTCAAGATACTGAAGGAAAATTACTAGATAAGTAATAAATAAGGGTAGTTTGAGACACTGCAGGTCAATATAACATGCCAACCAAAACCATGGTATCTGAATTTACTATGGATATAAATTAATATGTGTCTCTTTGTATGTTTGTACGTTTTCAGTTTGCGCAAGGTAAATGTCCATATTTTGACTTTTTCATGTACTGTATAGTCCAGAATATGACTAAGAGAGTCATAAGTCACAAATAGTTACAGAATGATAGCTAAAAAACGCCAGTTAAATATGTTGTAATAACAGACCTACAAGAAAGTCAGCATTTAACTGTACACAGAATGCTATTGCAAACAGAAATAATAATACAAAATTAAGTTATTTAAATAGGTCTTACGAATACAGAAGTTAAAAGTAACATCTTAGAAATGGAATTAGAGCCAAATTTAGAAATAGGAATCCGAGGCAACCACAAACATTCGGTGAAGGTTTCTTACATATTGATAAATAGATAACCAGATACTCCAGGAAATTAACGATGTGCTCATTTGGAAGCTATGAGTTCCACAATGAAGAGTTTTTAAATCCCTAGAAATAGATCCCTAAATACAATGTGTAGGTAAGAAATTAACTATTGATCAGTTCAATCTGGATTCGGGAACAGTTCTTCTGAACCTGTACTGGTGTAGATTGGACTTCAATAGGAGGAAGTGTCACAATAAAGACATGAGCCGCGCAGGAGGACAGTCTTAGTGCCCACGCAGGTTCTTAGTTGGGGAAATCATTGACTGGACACATTTTTTGAAAATGTGCTTTCCTGAAGTACCTGGACATCATTATTGAGATCAATGAAAAGGCTTATTTTCCAAAGATTAAATACATTCATTAACTACAATAATGTAGTGAAATGTATATAAATAGTAATAATACAAATCGATCAAATATAACTTGCATTTTCTTGTAAGAAATTAGGAATAGGAGAAAGAACAGCTGTTGGGATGCAGTGCGATGTTATCCAAAATTGAAAGCGGTTGAGAAAGGAGAGTTTGTTCTGTGTGAGACAAATGTACTGCCACGAGAGACTCTGATGGTGATTGACTGGAATATGAGGGAAAATAATGAAGTTACTACAGGTATAACTAAAGGTGTAACATAACTAATTTAATGAAACATAGTCATGGCAAGTTATAAAACTGTTTGGAAATAGTCCTTTCACAAACAGAAATACCCTATCAATTAGGAAGAGGGGGGCAGGGGGCAAGGGCCGTATGTGCTCCTCTGCTCCCCCTGTTCGCCTGAGCAGACAAGCAGCCTGAGATGAGAGAGAGAGAGAGAGAGAGAGAGAGAGAGAGAGAGAGAGAGAGAGAGAGAGAGAAGTCAGAGACAAGGCAGAGACTGTAAGTACGTGTAAGGGTTCATAACTTATTACAAACAGAGCAAGAGTGTAATGAATGGTAATTTACACTGCTTGTATTAATAATGATAATAATATTGATGTTGATACAGACGAATACATCACATACTAGATGACAACCGCATAAAACTAATAATAATGAAAATAGGAATAATAGGAGTATGGAAATAATTTCAAATTATGGTTTATTGGTAAAAAATGAATTGAGAAACAAAGATTAATAACTGCCATCATTTACCCAACTACTATTAACTATGGTGTTGAAGGAGCTGCTGTAATAGTTATTGTAATGTTCTCAGGTATTTAAGTTAGATAAAAGGACAAAGATAAGCACATTGTTTTGAAACTTTGACAACTCCACACAAAAAGAGTATCTACACTAGGAAGTAAAGCTGATTCAATAAACACAGGAGATATGATGCTGCTGACGACAGCTGAGTGCTGTACTGAAATAATTTGATAAATGAGATAAATTGGAATCAAGATTATTATTATTTTGAATTTTCCCTTTACTAGAAACCTTATAGATTGTGCGAATGTCAACTAATGTGATAGAGATGCCTTTTATAAGGACGATCTCTGATGTTGTGTGAACCACACATTGTGTCTTCAGACTGATTTATTCCACATGGCAGATATGCATATTATGAATCGTGTCCTGAAGGAACCGATGTCTGACCCATATGGAGAAGATGCTGGTGTTCTTGTTGAGACACAGTAGGCCGAGGGCGCGGCTTTAAAGACAGCCTCACAGCAACTTGAACAGACCAATGCTGAGGTCCACTACGCTGAAGTGATGCTTGACTCAGTGGAGAAATAAGTTAAAATACTATAATTAAAGGTTTTCCAGATTATAGGAATCTACAATATATTGTGAAACTGCTCAGATGACGTCCGCAGTAGCACATATTCTTCTATTGATAGTTTAATTTATAATGTACTATTAGTGGAGATGTCACATTATTCAAATGAATAGAATGACAGCCATGAAGTCAGAATCAGTCCATTGCCCTTCACTTAAGATTTGTACAATGTATAATGTTTATAAATCAAAACGCAACAAATATATGTACAATACAGTTTACAAACTGAATTTGTAAAAAAGAATGTTTTGCTGACTTTTGTATTCTCTTTGAAGCAACAAAATGTATGTGTTATGTATGTCGTAACTAGGGTTTGACTTTTATGACCTGGGGCTGGATGAAATTTAATTTGAGATGCACTTTAAAAGCTCCAGGAAATTGCAACTGGCCACTGCACCTTCCATAAGAGAGCTCAAACATTTGCTAATGCATTGGTTGCCTCACAGGCACTCTTTCCCTGGTTTGCCCATGTGGCGCATGGTGTTGGCCACACGGGCAAAGGGGGGATGTGTGCATCAGTCTTTTAAATTGGTTTGCCCCAGGTTTTATAGTAACAGCTTAGCAATATTGTAGAACTTGCCACATTTGTCAAGCTCATAATCCTGCAATATGCAAATAGATTGTGTTCAAAAGCTTAAATGTTGTGGATATGAATATATACTTGTAATAATATATAGGTGTTCTAAATGGGTTGAAGCCTATCCCGTAGGAAGGCTGAAGTAGTAAAAGTAGCAAAAATACAGTTAAGGGATGTTATATGTAGATTTCGCATTCCAGGGAAATTTCCAGTGATAGGAACACTCACTTCACTGGGACAATAGTGCAGGAACTATGCAAAGCCCTGCGAGGTAAACAACATTTTCACTGCCCCATCAGGCTCAGTCAGCTGGAGCAGTGGAGAAACAAAATGGGATATTAAAGAATAAGCTGTCTAATATATGCAAACAAACAGGACTCAAACGTCCAGATCCCCTTCCTATAGTCCTAATGACAATGAAATCGTCAGCAAATTGAGAAAAACAGGTCTTTCTCCGTGTGAGATTATTATGGGATGACTTATGAGACTCTCCATCACTCCTCCATTGTCTGTAAGGGAAATGGACATCCACTTGATGGATGATGCTATGTTGTCTTTTTGTATGGGACTAACACGTGCTTTCGAAGCTGTCCATTCACAGATGAAAGCTGCCCAGACTGAACCATCCCAGCAGGTTTACCACCCCTTCCAGCAAGGTGACTGTGTATATCAAAGCACACAAGAGAAAGTCCTCCCAACAGCCCAGGTGGACAGGGCCCTACCAGGTGCTCCTGACCACCCACACAGCTGTAAAGTGCCTAGGAACGACGACATGGATCCACTCCTCACACTGCATACTTGCCAATCGAGGCGATCAGCACAACCCTGGTGGAGAACAGAGGGATAAAGGAATTGTTCTTCCACATCAGATTTGACATTACTGTATGTATGCAGGCCCTTGTAATTGCTTTTCCAATACTGCCAACTGGTTATTGATGATTGATTTCACATTGTGGTACGAGTATCGAGTGAAATGCGTGCTATCCACCTCAACAACACAGCGATAACATGGAGCCGGCATGTGATCCAGGTCACAATAGAGGTCAAGCAGTGGGAGGAGGAAGACGTGGTGGTCAAAGGTGTAGCGTAAGGTACACTTATAAAATTCAATTAAAGAAGTGAATTTATAGTATCACCTTATCACGGATCCTGGAATCTTGTAGAACTCAATTTCTGTAATAATTGGACGCAGACACCAATTCCAAAGATATAAATTGTCAAATTTATTCAAAAACAAAGACTAAATGTAGCACTGCACTAATTATACAAAAGGGAAAAACTAATTAAAATTCAACTCTAGATCAACAAATCAAAGACAAATCACTTCCGTGACCAAATCAAAGACCATGGGATCGCATATGATAACACACAAATCATTAAACAAAAAAGGTTATAAACACATTGACTACAATACCGGTTAGTAAGACGAAGGTGAGTCTCTCATTAGTATTGTTAGTCAGACATTCAATAACTACGCAGGTTAGTATTTATGTCAGGTAACTTCTCGTTATATATATATCAGTCTCATTAACGTTTAGGTGGAGAGAAAGATCCTATCATTACTTGTTACCACAATTTCCCTTAACTGATTATTATTCAATGATTAAGGATAGGCAGGGCCACCTATAATCTGGTGTCTATTAACTTGTGTCAATTTCAGACTAAACAGTTAAACAGGAATGAGAAGATATTTCTCGGCGTTGACAGATTTTATTTCTAAAATTATCAACAAAACAGTTGAATGCAACACACATTTATATTTAAGAAAACTAAATGATATTACACATTCTAGAGTTATGAATCACAGATTAACATTTCTAATTGATTTCTCAAATGTCATGAATCACAAACTCCAAACTGTTAAACTTATGTGAACTTCGTCACAGAGAGGCCTCTCTGGCTTCGGGCTCAGATAACAGCACACGGCACGAGGTCCGTGTGGTTTGGAACAAAGGCAGTCCGGTTCGGCTTTGTCCAAGAACTTCCACTCAGTCGATGCACCTGGAAGTTGGGGTTTCGCGAATGTAGAGTCTTTTCCAAACAGATTTTCCACTGGTTTGAAGGCTCCAAGGTTGTGCACAAAATCTTCTTTGTAAGCAGGGTTCCACCGTAGTTACTTGAAGACAAAGTCTTTGAGGAAAGCAGGGCCCTGTTCGTTCCAAGGGTCAAGTTTCTTAAGACTCAAATAGCTATTTAAATGACTTTCGTATTCAGTCGACTTAGTCAATTGTCCAGCTGGATGGCTGGGCACAGGCGGGCAGCGCAGTCTGTAAAGTTCTTTATTTAATAAAGTCCTTTAAAAGAATTCTTCGTACGGCTCAATCTCCTTCTCCCAGTTTAACCCTTCTGTTGCTGGTAAAGACTTAGTTGGTTTCTGGTTCCGGTTCTGGCAACAGAGATACAAGTTGAGCTGTGGCAGCGAGTTACTGGTTTAGGTGAGAGAGAGAGAGAGATGCCGTGCGTTACCCTTTATACGCCTGTCAGATCAATAGGTGATTGGTTCTTTAGTTTGTGAGATTGGATTTCGGCTTCAGCCCCCAGTGTCCTATTGGAGGGGGGCTTGATTTATGACTGATGTCAATCCATGCCATCTTTTGGAAATGCCGGTTGGCACGGGTTCGTAGCTCTGTGTCGGGATTTCGGCTCTCGTCCATTTCAAAGAGTTTTTATTTCCTACAGGCCCCCTTCCCCAGACATCTCACAGCAGGGATTCCAAGCTATTTGGCCCATTCTCGGTGCCATCCTCCCAAGACTGTCACTTTGATGTAAACCAGTTCACATGCTGATGAGTTAAGGAAATCTGATAAATTTGGGGGGGAGAGGTCTTCTTTAGATCAGTGCTTCAGCTCAGAGCTAAAATGCTCTTATCAGAATACACCCAACATAACGCTACACTGGTTAATTCTGTTCTGGGAAAAACACAATCCTGCAGGTTTAATAAGTCTCTCTACACATCAGTCCCTGAGTACCTTCAACCAATGGTCATTTTGACCAATTAAGCCCAAGAATTGAGTCAATTAAGTTGTCATGGACTACCCAGTGAAGACGTGAACTCACGACTAGGTCACACTGTGAGCTCACCAGAGCAGACATTACACTGAGCTCACTGTGAGCTCACTTAGCGCTTTTCCAGCGACATGGTGCCGGTGCTGGAGCCGGAGCTGCTGCTCGGCCTGGGATCCAGCTGATCTTTTTTGAACCGGCCCGCTTTTCCACCGGTTTTGACGTCACTGGATGTGGGCGTTCCCAAGCATGGAGTAGAAGTGGAGAAACACAGCAATAGTAATCAGCACCGAGGCGACTGCGTCTTTAAACCCCATTTAACATCACAATCAAACTCATTCCGCGTCTATGGCAAATCGTAACCCTAATGTTACAAATGTTCCCTAAACACTTATTTTGCAGGATCAATAAAAAATTATTAGGATTTTTTAAACTTTTACTGACACACATAGTTAATAGCAATGTGTTATAACTTTACCGAAAATAATAATCTGTATATCTTTAATTGTTTAGACGTTATTAAGATATAATGCATCTTTCACATAGGGAACATTTGTAACATGTTAGGAAAAACAAACAAATGATTTGAAAATATTCATAATCATACAATTTGTCAGGCTTCATAAGAATGGTATTTATAACATACTCTGTAAAAATCAAGCAAATAGCATTTGTGGTTCACGAGAAAATATATATATATAATCAAAGCTATCAGACTATAGCAGCCGGTGTATGAAGACACATACGATTATACAGCATTATTTGGCAGCTTCGCAAGACCTAATTTGAAACGTTGTTGGTAAGTTAGATAATTAGTGGGGACCCTCTATTTGCAGTTCTTCCCCTCCATAATTGCTAAAATAAAGTTTTACTGACATTTTATTGACCCTACCACTGCATAGGGCACATCTGTAACATGAACGCTACTGAATGGCACATACATTGAAAACTACGGAGAACTGAGACAAATCCACTTTACACTTCATAAATAATCTTAAAACGTTTCCAACCAAGGCAACACCCACTTGAAATACGTTCATTCTCATTTTTGGTAAACAAAAAGAGAGATTGTTACATATGTTCCCTATGATGCATCTACAGAGAGAGAGAGACAGACAGACACTAACTCTCTCTCTCTCTCTCTCTCTCTCTCTCTCTCTCTCTCAGCTGGGAGTGTGTGGGAGGGGTCTGCAGTGAGCGGGAGTGCTGCTGAGAGCTCTGTCCTTTGGCTGCGTTTTTTTGTTGCTTTACTTTTTTCAGTTTGTTTATTTTGTCTTCTGTTTTCAGTGCTTTTCTTATTGTGGGGGAACAGGGGAGGGGAGGGGGGAGTACCGGTAGTTCACATAATTCACATAATAAAGTGAATCTGTGACACCCATAATTCAATTACATTCTTATTATCAACTATAACTATGAATATAACTGATAATGTAGCATCATTAGATTGTTTACAACCAATATTTGTTTTCAATATATATATTTTTACCTTGTCTTTGTAATATTGTAGACCAAGAGTGTTATACCTGTTTTGGTGATTCTTTGTCAGATTCAGAACAATTTGCTGTGGGGCTGTCAGAACCACTTGATGGTGACACACTTTTGTCTTCATTGCTGATAAATGTGGCTTTTGTTACAATTTTTTTCAGATTGTCCAAAAGGTCTGGAATCTCTGGAGAAAAAAACCTTAGTATTAAATGATAATCATTTCTAGTAATATATTTAATGCAAAGTGAAAACAAAACCATCAATGCCTGCAATTATACTTGAGAGACTTGCTCTATGTTATTGGCAAACTGACCTTTTTGTGGGTCATTAACATTAGCTACAAAAAAAATAAAAAAGATAAAATACAAGAATTTCCAGGTCTAATGTAATGCATATAGTCATTAATGTAGGATTATGAAGTTATGTTGAAAAACTTTATTTAATAATCAGTATTATTAAACTATTAGACAGTGCACATTAAGAGTCTGTATTGTGGTTCTAGATTACTTCAGTATGATCAACTATAATACATTACTCTGGAATCTAAATTACTGAAGAATAACATTTATCAAGGTAAGGAATTATTTGCTATAAATAAAAAAACTTACCATCAACCATACGGTTTCGAAGACATTGGTTTTCATTTTTAAGTCTTGTGTTTTCCTTTTCGAGCTGCTTAACGTTTTGCTGTAGCTCAACTTCACTGGACTCTTTAAATGTCTGTAGAATATGACGGGATCTAATTCTTGAAGCTCCATCGGTTTTCTTTCTTATTTTGTGCTGTATTCAGAGAGGAAAAGAGTTTAAAATGAAAATATATATATATATGAATATGATTAAAAAAAAACAATCCTGCAATACATTTATTTAATATTTGCAGTAATTATCTCACCGGTAACTGTGGTTCATCAAGGTCACTATCATCTGAAATTTGAAGTTTTTTGTTTGGTTTAGGTACTCTCTTCATTTTAGGACAGGGCATTTTTGTTAGGTCATTAAGTTTTCTTCTTAGTTCGCCTTCTTTTCCTAAAATAAAAATAAAATAAATAAAACCCTGCATTATGTCCACAGATATTTGGGGATTATATTTATTTGTCATAAAAATACTGTGCTTTGACCATACAAATTAAGATGAACAGCCAACACTGAATCAAAACTGAAGTTAAATTATATCTGGTTTAATTTATTTTGTGATTTGGGGGATTTTATTGTAAAGCACAACACACAATAAATCGTTCTTACAAATGCCAGTCATGTATGACGAGTTTTTAGCGCCCTCACCACCACCTACCATGTTATAAGAGTATGTTAGAAGTACAACACATTAATAACTTAAACATTCATTTCAAATATACTGTGATTGTATATATCAAATAGCATGTAAAGACTTTAATGTTTTTTTTTTTTAAATAAACATTGTTACCAGTCATAATGATCTGCGCTTCATGGACAGGCCATCCACCTTTTGGAGGTTTGTTCGTGTCTCTCCACTCTGCTCTGAAGTTTCGAGTCGTCTCTTCGTCATCATCAGCAATGCTGAATAAATCAAAATTGCGAAAGCAAGCAGTGGGAATCACGCTGTAAGAGTCTTTGTCGACCCCGCTTTCCCACTTCACCAACGCGTGCATCACCGCCATACTACCTTCACCTTCTCGTCCGTTTTTTCTGCGCGTTTTTCCCCCGACAAGTCACGGCACAAAAAACAGTCCCGCTCTGCATTCTGGTACTTGGCGTTCTTAATAACACCAACAGGGTGTAATCGCATAGACCACTCGAGTATAAAGTACTACATATCCCATCTGTTACAGTTTTTTTTCTTCTTCTGAAACTGCAAGCGCACTACATAAAGTTTGGCAAATGAAGAAATTTGGATGATGAGTTTACAATCTTATAAACAGTATTTAAGTAAACCTAGATATGCAATTCCAAAAAGAACAGCATCGAGATGGAGAAACAGGATAAAAAAATAATAATACAATGTTTATACTTTTTGTATTTTAATTACAGTATGTAATTATTGCCTTTTGATTTACATTTACAGAAAAAGAACGGCGGCAAACGTGGACTACCCAACAAGAAGCAACAAAGTTACTAAAATATCAGATTCTCAGGTAAGCTTCATGCAGCCATACATGTATAATTATAAAATCAATCCAAAAAATAGACCTTGTTTACCCTACAACTGATTTGAGTGTTAATTCTATTTAAGATATAAAAAAATATTTTATTTTCTGAACTAATAATCTGTGAACATTCTATTATCTCTATAATTTTAATTAATACATTTATTTTATTATTGGTGGAACATTATATTTTTCAGCTCAGATGATTTCACGTACCATCATTTTTTCTGTTAATAAATGTGCAAAAACAAATCAGATGGATAGGCCCCTACATATGAACATTAAGTTAAAGGCCTAGAGTGAGTGTTCTTCACTTCCAGTCATGGCGGGCCACAATCCAGCTCTTTGTAACTCATCAACAACCAAAGACCTGGGAAAAGGGTTAAATGGCTTCAGTTAAGCCAATTAGGTAATTAAGAGCTCAACTGGAAAAAAAACAGCAGGCATAGGGGTACTTTAGGACCACAGTCACTGATATAACCTACAATGTTGTTGTAATGAAAATCAGCAGACAGTGGGCCTCCTCCAGGACTAAGGTTGAGAAGCACTGGTCTTGAAGACCACAATAACAATTGACCTCAAGGGCTAGGGATATTCGAGGTGATGCTAAACCAGTCCTGAATGTTTAAATATAATGTTATTTTCTTGTAGTGTGCCGTTGCTGTTAATGCAACCAGTTATATTGAGCCATCAAATACAGAAGCTGACGAAAGACATCAACATGTAAATTTAGTTGTAAATTTAAAGTGTGTGTGAAAAGTATTTTGTATATGGAGATTAACCCATAGTTTCACAGATAAATTGTGGACCAGTGATATTCAGGATCTTCAAAACAAGTCCTGAATGCTCAAACTTAACACTTCTTTTTTTAGAGTGTCGTTGCTGTCAATCCAGCCAGTGATGTGGAGCCATCAGATACAGAAGCTGATGAAAAACAACATGTAAATTTCCTAAATTAATATGGTGCATCAAAATACTTATTTAGCACTTTCAACTGTTTCTTTGTGATTCCTAAAATTACTTTACAGGCTGGGGCTGGGGGAAGACACTGCGCCCGCCTGGAGAAGCCTGTACAAGCCCCCCTCAATAAGAGAGCTGGCAATCTGCAGTGGAGGGTGTTACACACCATTATTGCTGTCAATTCTTTTATTACTGTTCTTAACCCTGCTGTGTCCGACGCCTGCCCATTCTGTGCTCAGAGAGAGACCGTGTTTCACTGTTTCAGCACTTGCTCTCGGTTGTCACCCATTTTTAGTCTTTTAACTCGTCTTTTTACTGATCTTAACCTGATTTTTAACACAAAGGTTTTTATTTTAGGGGCGCGATACACCAGAAAGACCAAACATGTGGACCAGCTGGTAAACTTCTTGCTGGGCCAGGCTAAAATGGCCGTCTATAAGACTAGGAAGAACAGAGTGTGTGGGGAGGGCAGTGAGGATGCAGTGAGAGTGTTTGCCATGCTGGTCAAGTGCAGAGTCAGACTAGAGTTTAACTATTACAGGCTGATGAATGATTTGGAGAGTTTTGAACAGGTCTGGTGTATTAATGATGCCCTTTGTGAATTGTATGACGGGGAGTTGGTTTTTATTATGTAATTCATTTATAGGGTTTAGTATTTGATGGTTGTTTTGTTGTGTGTATTGGGTTGCTTTCTTTAAAAGTGTACAGATCAGTGGCGGAGTTAATGCTTGTTGGGGGGAGACAAACAAAGGGGAACACTATTTTTTATTTATTTATTTATTTTCTTTTGTATGAATTATTGCGTGTTGCAAACAGGCAATGAAGTCTGATAAAAGTCAAAAAGTCTCTCTCTCTCTCACACACACACACACAGCCAGCAAGACACACAGAGCCAGCCAGCTCAGCGATGACATCACAAACATCTCTCTCAGGTGACTCCTATGACATCACAGAGCACGTACATTCCGTTGCTTGCCGTCTGTCAACCACTCAGTCACTGCCAGCCAGACTGGCTGGCTGACTGGATGGTGGGGCTGCTTGCTGCTGCTGCGTACCTTAGCAAGCTTATTTGCTTGACCGGCCTTCCTCCTCCGCCCACATGCCCACCTATGTCCGATCTGCTGTTCACCTGGATCACAGCTCCGCCCCAACAAGGCAGAGCCTCCCAAGAATGGTACAAACTCACCCACGATCCCCTCCACGGAAAGCTATAGCAAAAGGCAAAAGCATTATACGTAATGAAGAGGAACCCGAGTCCAAGACACATCCGACCAGCCATACATATTTGTGTGTATTAAAGATCACATTTTATTACATTTAGATTTTCTGTACTTTATTACATCTTTTTGTGATTTTTAAATGTATTGTTTCTTTTCCTTATATATGTATGTATGTATGTGTGTGTGTGTCTGTGTGAAAGTGTATGTGTTTGTGTGTCTCTGTGTGAAAGTGAGTGTGTGTGTGTGTGTCTGTAAGTGTGTGTGTCTGTCTCTGTGTTTGTGTGTCTGTCTCTGTGTGAAAGTGAGTGTGTGTGCATGTGTCTGTCTGTGAAAGTGTGTGTGTGTGTGTGGGTGTGACAGTGTGTATGAGTGTCTGTCTGTCATGTAACTCGCACATCTGTGAGGGCACCATTTTTGCAGAAAGAGATGTACACATTTTGGAGCAACATATGCTGCCATCCAGACATCATCTTTTCCAGGGACGTCCCTGGATTTTTCAGCAGGATAACGCCAAACCACATTCTGCCCAGATTTCAAGCGCATGGTTGCGTAGGCAGAGAGTGCGGGTGCTAGCATGGCCTGCCTGCAGTCCTGACCTGTCTCCGAATTGAGAATGTGTGGCGCACTATGAAGTGCAAATTAAGACAACGAAGGCCCTGTGCAGTTGCGCAGCTGAGGAAATGCATAATGGATGAATGGGGGAAAATCCCGCTTGCTAAACTTAACCAAGTGGTGTCTTCAGTGCCCAAGTGCTTAATAAGTGTTATTAAAAGAAAAGGTGATGTTACATAGTGGTAAATAGTCGACTGTCCCAACTTTCTTGGTTTCTTTTCACTGCTAATGAGATGCTGTTAAGTGAGTTTTCAGGAGCTCTAATCGTATTGATGAATTCATGCAGCATTTGTAATTGAATTTCAAAAAGAAATCCTTGCTGTCTGGCCTGTGTGTATGAGATGTACTCTGTCAATCTTTGGCTAACAACTGAAACATTGGTAGAACAGAAATGGCAACATAAAAAAGAAAAGTACATTTTAAAAGAGCACATTAAATAGGATGAATATACAGTTTTTTACAATCACTTTGTCACTCATTTCAGAACCTTGATGTCATTTTTCAAAACTCTAGACACAAAACTCAAAACGGTCATCACTTGTAACACTGCACAATACAATGTTTTGAACATTGGACAGCCTTACATAACTTTAAAGAAACCTTGCACTTGCAGACTTGTTGGTTCAAATAACTAATTTATCATGAAATACCATAGTAACATAGTAACACAGAAGATACCGATAGTTTCACTGTGTAGTTGTTCGTACAATCATTAAATATTGTAGTACAAAATATGTGATACATGTTTCATTATGGTACTACACATAAATACATCACTGGGACTAGTAGAGAGAATACTACAGACACAGTGGAATCATTGAACAAAATCTGAAATGTATTGATGCAATACAATCAAATCACACCATAGGTTTCTTTGAATCCATGCAACAATAATTAGCTACAAAAAAGAACAAAACTACAGTAAAATGTCAACTGCAGTGTTCCTCACCTGGCTTAGTGTAAAAAGCAAAACAAAGGATTGATTACTGTACTTCTAAATTTCCATCAGCCCTGTGTTCAGGTTCAGGTTCTCACAACCATTTTTCACAAGAGGCATCTTGAAACTGAACATACCTGAACATACTCAGTCATCAGCTGCTTCACTCTGTCTGCATTTCTTTCAAAAGGCACACTATACTCTGTGCTACACATTGGTATGCAGTATACAGTCAT
Organism: Amia ocellicauda; assembly: GCF_036373705.1. NCBI lineage: Eukaryota > Metazoa > Chordata > Actinopteri > Amiiformes > Amiidae > Amia > Amia ocellicauda. The sequence continues at coordinate 386,278 of NW_027102984.1, read as the reverse complement.
TTGACAATTGAGAGTAGCCTAATGTTTAGTGCATGCTGAAGACTTGCTGCTTCTCAGTACGGAAATTTCTGATGATTGAGGCCACAGTTGATCCTGAGTTGATTCTGAGGTTTGATTGAATCATTGTAGCTGCCTCAGTCATGGTCATGCCATGATTTACAACATGCTCTACAACTATTTCTCGGATTTCACTGGACACTATTTGCTGTTGCTGCCGCTGTCTGGTCCGTGGCCTTGTCCTCTACCACGTTCCCCCAACACCTCTCAAATGAGGCCCATGGCTGCCTCTCTGGTGAGGCCTAAGCCCTCCTCTATGACGAGGCCCACGACCACCTCTCAGAAGGGGTGCATGTCCCCTTCCATTCCTTTGACCACCACGTCTTCCTCCTCCCACTGCTTGACCTCTATTGTGACCTGGATGACTTGCCGGCTCCATGTTATCACTGTGTTGCTGGGGTGGATAGCACTCATTTCACTCGATACTCGTACCACAATGTGAAATCAATCATCAATAACCAGTTGGCAGTATTGGAAAAGCAATTACAAGGGCCTGCATACATACAGTAATGTCAAATCTGATGTGGAAGAACAATCATCTTCAACCAGGTTGGAGCGTTAGTTGCAATGCCTTTAATACACGCAGCGTGGAGAGGAACAGTGACTCAAGTAGATCCCAAAGTCGCTCTGCCTTCATTTTAACAGTCAGAGCTTTTATACACAAAAATCAAAGAGCTGGTTATAATCAGAAAGTCATTACTATGTTATCTTAAAAGTTAGCTAAGCAGAATTTATATCATTATAGGACAGAGTTCATAGATCAACACATGGATTAGGGAGCAGGCACTTCAATCATACTGTTTGACATTGTCTCCAAGATTCTCATCGTAAATAACAAACAGAAATCAAACTACCTTCTGGCCTGACCTTCTAGCTTGACCTTATCTTTCTTAAGTATACAAGAGAGAAAAACAGGTATTAGAGAAAAAATTTCTAACTTTCCTTCCACACTGCACACATGGTGTGGAAAAGTGCTACATGATGATGAATGATGATGAAATATTACATCCATAGATAATGTAGTCCAACTGGTTCATGCTCCTCGTTTATTGATGTCAATGGATCTCATTATCCTGAAACTTTCATGATCGAAACATGGAATATTGTTTGTCAGTTTCCATAAAATTATGCATTAAGAGTAATGCAACAGTCACTTATCATTTTGAGCAGCTGTATCAATTGATAGTTAGATCTTTGTAATGAAATGAATAGACAGTGATCTCAGATGTAATGTGTGAATTGCATTTTGAAATGGTAATACTTTGATGTTAAGTTGTGTCATTTTAGTTCAATGAACAAATGATCTGAGGTTGATGTGTATTGTATCCAAGCAATTGTAAAAAAGTGTTAGAGTTTTGAAAAATGTGCATTTTGATCATCGGGTGTGAGTTTAGTGTCAAGAGTTTTGAAAAATGACATCAAGGTTCTGAAATGAGTGCCAAAGTGATTGTAAAAAAGTGTAATATCAGGGGACAGTGGCTATTAGTGATCTGGCCTTCCGTGGCCTCTGTATTAATGTAACAGGTCACATTGTATGTGTACACTGATACTTGATAGTATAATATAGTACAAGTAAAAAACATACATAGGTATCATAGAAGTATTTTGCAGAAATGATTATGGATAGTTATCAAAATGGAGAGGAAATGCTAAATCCAGTCTCCCCAGGCTGAGCTTCTATTGCTGCACCTGCTGGCCCCACTATATGGATAGAGCCACACCAAGTACAAGAGTCTCCCCATTGCTATTTATATCTCCCTATCCAGTCTTCTATAGGTGTCAGGGTGGGGTGCCTATTCCCCTGCATGCTTTGAAACCTATAGCACCTGGGACGCACACTTGGGATCCGGTTCCTCTGCCCCTCACATACACATGAGGAATCCTAGGTGCTCAATACGTCATACTGTCTCTTTCATCTCATGTGTAAACTATGGACAAATACATGACTAAACGTGTTAAGTTACTTTTCCCAGAATGCTTTGCGCCACGATATGCAAATAACGGGGACTATGATTGGCTCCCTGACATTACCCACACTGCGACTGATGCTACCCATTTCACTACCCAACAAAGACCCATAATATGCGTGTGTCTGTCTGTCTGTCTGTCAAAGTATGTGTGTGTGTGTGTCTGTGTGTGTCTGTGTCTGTCTGTCTGTGTGTGAAAGTGTGTGTGTGTCTGTCTGTCTGTCTGTCATGTAACTTGCACATCTGTGAGGGCACCACTAATGCAGAAAGAGATGTACACGTATTGTTTATTTTCCATATATATGTATGTATGTATGTATGCATGTCCAATTGCTTTGACAATACAAATGAATTGAATTGAGAGGGAGAGAGAGACAGACAGACAGACAGACAGAGAGACACACACACACACACACACACACACACACACAGAGAGCCAGCCAGCCAGCTCAGCGATGACATGACGAGCCTCTCTCAGCTTACTGCTATGACAGCACAGAGCACGTACATTCCGTTTAACAAATCGTTAAACAAAAAAGGTTATAAACACATTGACTACAATACCGGTTAGTAAGACGAAGGTGAGTCTCTCGTTAGTATTATTAGTCAGACATTAAATAACTACGCAGGTTAGTATTTATGTCAGGTAACTTCTCGTTATATATATATCAGTCTCATTTACGTTTAGGTGCCGAGAAAGATCCTATTTGTTACCACAATTTCCCTTAACTGATTATTATTCAATGATTGAGGATAGGCAGGGCCACCAATAATCTAATGTCTATTAACTTGTGTCAATTTCAGACTAAACAGTTAAACAGGAATGAGAAGATATTTCTCGGCGTTGACAGATTTTATTTCTAAAATTATCAACAAAACAGTTTAATGCAACTCACATTTATATTTAAGAAAACTAAATGATATTACACATTCTAGAGTTATGAATCACAGATTAACATTTCTAATTGATTTCTCAAATGTCATGAATCACAAACTCCAAACTGTTAAACTTATGTGAACTTCGTCGCAGAGAGGCCTCTCTGGCTTCGGGCTCAGATAACAGCACACGGCACGAGGTCCGTGTGGTTTGGAACAAAGGCAGTCCGGTTCGGCTTTGTCCAAGAACTTCCACTCAGTCGATGCACCTGGAAGTTGGGGTTTCGCGAATGTAGAGTCTTTTCCAAACAGATTTTCCATTGGTTTGAAGGCTCCAAGGTTGTGCACAAAATCTTCTTTGTAAGCAGGGTTCCACCGTAGTTACTTGAAGACAAAGTCTTTGAGGAAAGCAGGGCCCTGTTTGTTCCAAGGGTCAAGTTTCTTAAGACTCAAATAGCTATTTAAGTGACTGACACTTTGGTATTCAGTCGACTTAGTCAATTGTCCAGCTGTAAAACTCCACTGATCAGGTGGGTCTGTAAAGTTATTTATTTAATAAAGTCCTTTAAAATAATTATTCGCTCAATCTCCTTCTCCCAGTTTAACTCTTCTGTTGCCGGCAAAGACTTGGTTGGTTTCTGATTCCGGTTCTGGCAACAGAGCTACAGGTTGAGCTGTGGCAGCGAGTTTCTGGTTCAGGTGAGAGAGAGAGAGAGAGAAAGACTGTCCGCTGTTCCTTATAGTCTGTCAGATCAGTAGGTGATTGGTCCCTGAGTTCTTGAGATTGGATTTCGGTTTCAGCCCCCAGTGTCCTATTGGAGGGAGGCTTTATTTATGACTGATGTCAATCCATGCCATCTTTTGGAAATGCCGGTTGGCCTGGGTTCGTAGCTCTATGTCGGGATTTCGGCTCTCATCCACTTCAAAGAGTTTTTATCACCTACAGGCCCCTTTCTCCAGACATCTCATAGCAGAATTCCAAACTATTTGGCCTCTTCTCGGTGCCATCCTCCCCAAAACTGTCACTTTGATGCAAACCAGTTCCAAGCTGATGAGCTAAGGAAATCTGATAACTTTGGGGGGGGAGAGGTCTTCTTTAGAACAGTGCTTCAGCTCAGAGCCCAAATGCTCTTATCCAAATACACCCAACATAACGCTACATATGTATGTATGTATGTATATATGTGTAGAAGGAAAATTAGAAATTATTTTCTTACACCTGTTTTTCTCTCTTGTATACTTAAGAAAGATACGGTCAAGCTAGAAGGTCAGCCCAGAAGATAGTTTGATTTCTGTTTGTTATTTACGATGAGAACCTTAGAGACAATGTCAAACGGTATGACCTACGTGCCTGTTCCCTAAAACCATGTGTTGACCTATGAACTCTGTTCTATAATGATATATGTTCTGCTTAGTTAGCCTTTAAGATAACATAGTAATGACTTTCTAGCATGTATGGATGTATGTATGTATGTATATATATATATATATATATATATATGTATGTATGAATGTATGTATGTCCAATTGCTTTGACAATACAAATGAATTGAATTGAGAGGAGAGAGAGAGAGAGAGAGAGAGAGAGAGAAAGAGAGAGAGAGAGACAGACAGACAGACAGACAGCTCAGCGATGACATCACGAGCCTCTCTCAGCTGACTGCTATGACATCACAGAGCACGTACATTCCGTTGCTTGTCGTCTGTCAACCACTCAGTCACTGCTAGCCAGACTGTCCCTAAGACAAAGTGTACAATACTTCAATTATATCTCCTCCAGACAGATAAAGAGTATTAAGAGCTACGATAAAGTTACCCAGGAGACGTAAAAAGCTTGCATCACCTGGTATTTCCTGGAGGTCACCCATCCAAGTACTAACCAGGCCCTGGCCCGTTTAGTTTCCAAGGTCTGACGAGATCGGGCACGTTCAAAACGGTGTGGCCGCAAGCCAAGAGGCCTGGCTGCATGATGTCTCTAAAAGGCTGGAGTGTATTGACGGAACTTCCAGCAGAAAAAAAAAAAAAAAAAAGAAAAATGGATGGAAAAATATCAGTGCAGCAAAGGGTGTTGACAGTAGCTGGGTACGTGTACAATACTTCAATTATATCTCCTCCAGACAGATAGAGAGTATTAAGAGCTACGATAAAGTTACCCAGCAGACGTAAAAGCTTGCAGCACCAGGTATTTCCAGGAGGTCTCACATTCAAGTACTGACCAGGTCCTGCCCCGTTTAGCTTCCGAGATCTGACGAGATCGGGCGCGTTCAGGACGGTGTGGCCGCAAGCCGAGACGCCAGGCTGCATGATGTGTCTTAAAGGCTGGAGGGTATTGACGGAACTTCCAGCAAAAAAAAAAAGAAAAAAGAAAAATGGAGGGAAAAATATCAGTGCAGCAAAGGGTGTTGAAATTAGCCGGGTACGTGTACAATTCTTCAATTATATCTCCTCCAGACTGAAAGAGAGTATTAAGAGCTACGATGAAGTTACCCAGGAGACGTAAAAAGCTCGCAGCACCTGGTATTTCCAGGAGGTCACCCATCCAAGTACTGACCAGGCCCTGCCCCGTTTAGAATCTGAGATATGACGAGATCGGGCGCGTTCAGGACGGTGTGGCTTCAAACCGAGAAGCCTGGCTGCCTGATGTCTCATAAAGGCTGGAGGGTATTGACGGAACTTCCAGCAAAAAAAAAAGAAAAAAGAAAAATGGAGGGAAAAATATCAGTGCAGCAAAGGGTGTTAGAAAGTTGCCGGGTACGTGTACATTTCTTCAATTGTATCTCCTCCAGACAGAAAGAGATTATTAACAGCTACGATGAAGTTACCCAAGAGACGTAATAAGCTTGCAGTACCTAGTTTTTCCAGGAGGTCACCAATCCAAATACTGACCAGGCCCTGCCACGTTTTGCTTCCAAGATATGACAAGATCGGGCTCGTTCAGGACGGTGTGGCCGCAAGCCAAAAAGCCTGGCTGCATGATGTCTCTTAAAGGCTGGCGGGTATTGACGGAACTTCAAGCAAAAAAAAGAGAAATGGAGGGAAAAATATCAGTGCAGCAAAGGCTGTTGAAAGTTGCCGGGTACGTGTACAATTCCTCAATTATAACACCTCCAGACAGAAAGAGAGTATTACGAGCTACGATGAAGATACCCAGGAGACGTAAAAAGCTTGCAGCACCTGGTACTTCCAGGAGGTCACCCATCCAAGTACTGACCAGGACCTGCCCCGTTCAGCTTACGCGATCTGACGAGATCGAGCGCGTTCAGGACGGTGTGGACACAAGCCGAGAAGCATGGCTGCATGATGTCTCTTAATGGTTGGCGGGTATTGACGGAACTTCCAGCAAAAAAAAAAAAAAAGAAAAACGGAGGGAAAAATATCAGTGCAGCAAGGGATGTTGAAAGTAGCCAGGTACGTGTACAATACTTCAATTATATCTCCTCCAGACAGAAAGAGAGTATTAAGAGCTACGATAAAGTTACACAGGATACGTAAAAAGCTTTTATCACCTGGTATTTCCAGGAGGTCACCCATCTAAGTACTAACCAGGCCCTGGCCCGTTTAGTTTCCAAGGTCTGACGAGATGGGGCGCATTCTGGACGGTGTGGCCGCAAGCCAAGAGGCCTGGCTGCATGATGTCTCTAAATGGCTGGAGGGTATTGACAGAACTTCCAGCAAAAAAAAAAGAAAAAAGATAAATGGAGGGAAAAATATCAGTGCAGCAAAGGGTGTTAAAAGTAGCCGGGTACGTGTACAATACTTCAATTATATCTCCTCCAGACAGAAAGAGACTATTAAGAGCTACGATGAAGTTACCCAGGAGACGTAAAAGCTTGCAGCACCAGGTATTTCTAGGAGGTCACCCATTCAAGTACTGACCAGGTCCTGCCCCGTTTAGCTTCCGAGATCTGATGAGTTCGGGCGCGTTCAGGACAATGTGTCCGCATGCCAAGAGGCCTGGCTGCATGATGTCTCTTAAAGGCTGGAGGGTATTGACGGAACTTCCAGCAAAAGAAAAAAGAAAAAAGAAAAATGGAGGGAAAAATATCAGTGCAGCAAAGGGTGTTAGAAAGTTGCCGGGTACGTGTACATTTCTTCAATTGTATCTCCTCCAGACAGAAAGAGATTATTAACAGCTACGATGAAGTTACCCAAGAGACGTAATAAGCTTGCAGTACCTAGTTTTTCCAGGAGGTCACCAATCCAAATACTGACCAGGCCCTGCCACGTTTTGCTTCCAAGATATGACAAGATCGGGCTCGTTCAGGACGGTGTGGCCGCAAGCCAAAAAGCCTGGCTGCATGATGTCTCTTAAAGGCTGGCGGGTATTGACGGAACTTCAAGCAAAAAAAAGAGAAATGGAGGGAAAAATATCAGTGCAGCAAAGGCTGTTGAAAGTTGCCGGGTACGTGTACAATTCCTCAATTATAACACCTCCAGACAGAAAGCGAGTATTACGAGCTACGATGAAGTTACCCAGGAGACGTAAAAAGCTTGCAGCACCTGGTACTTCCAGGAGGTCACCCATCCAAGTACTGACCAGGACCTGCCCCGTTCAGCTTACGCGATCTGACGAGATCGAGCGCGTTCAGGACGGTGTGGACACAAGCCGAGAAGCATGGCTGCATGATGTCTCTTAATGGTTGGCGGGTATTGACGGAACTTCCAGCAAAAAAAAAAAAAAAAGAAAAACGGAGGGAAAAATATCAGTGCAGCAAGGGATGTTGAAAGTAGCCAGGTACGTGTACAATACTTCAATTATATCTCCTCCAGACAGAAAGAGAGTATTAAGAGCTACGATAAAGTTACACAGGATACGTAAAAAGCTTTTATCACCTGGTATTTCCAGGAGGTCACCCATCTAAGTACTAACCAGGCCCTGGCCCGTTTAGTTTCCAAGGTCTGACGAGATGGGGCGCATTCTGGACGGTGTGGCCGCAAGCCAAGAGGCCTGGCTGCATGATGTCTCTAAATGGCTGGAGGGTATTGACAGAACTTCCAGCAAAAAAAAAAGAAAAAAGATAAATGGAGGGAAAAATATCAGTGCAGCAAAGGGTGTTAAAAGTAGCCGGGTACGTGTACAATACTTCAATTATATCTCCTCCAGACAGAAAGAGACTATTAAGAGCTACGATGAAGTTACCCAGGAGACGTAAAAGCTTGCAGCACCAGGTATTTCTAGGAGGTCTCACATTCAAGTACTGACCAGGTCCTGCCCCGTTTAGCTTCCGAGATCTGATGAGTTCGGGCGCGTTCAGGACAATGTGTCCGCATGCCAAGAGGCCTGGCTGCATGATGTCTCTTAAAGGCTGGAGGGTATTGACGGAACTTCCAGCAAAAGAAAAAAGAAAAAAGAAAAATGGAGGGAAAAATACCACTGCAGCAAAGGGTGTTGAAAGTAGCTGGGTACGTGTACAATTCTTCAATTATATCTCCTCCAGACAGAAAAAGAGAATGAAGAGCTATGATAAACTTACCCAGGAGACGTATAAAGCTTGCAGCACCTGGTATTTCCAGGAGGTCACCCATCCAAGTACTGACCAGGACCTGCCCCGTTCAGCTTACGCGATCTGACGAGATCGAGCGCTTTCAGGACGGTGTGGACACAAGCCGAGAAGCCTGGCTGCATGATGTCTCTTAATGGTTGGCGGGTATTGACGGAACTTCCAGCAAAAAAAAAAAAAAAGAAAAACGGAGGGAAAAATATCAGTGCAGCAAAGGATGTTGAAAGTAGCCGGGTACGTGTACAATTCTCCAATTATATATCCTCCAGACAGAGAGAGAGTATTAAGAGCTACGATAAAGTTACCCAGGAGACGTAAAAAGCTTGCAGCACCAGGTATTTCCAGGAGGTCTCCCATCCAAGTACTGACAAGGCCCTGCCCCGTTTAGCTTCCGAGATCGGGCGCGTTCAGGACGGTGTGGCCGCAAGCCAAAAGACCTGGCTGCATGATGTCTCTTAAAGGCTGGAGGGTATTGATGGAACTTCCAGCAAAATACAAAAGACAAAAGAAAAATGGAGGGAAAAATGTCAGTGCAGCAAAGGGTGTTGAAAGTAGCCGGGTACGTGTACAATTCTCCAATTATATATCCTCCAGACAGAGAGAGAGTATTAAGAGCTACGATAAAGTTACCCAGGAGACGTAAAAGCTTGCAGCACCAGGTATTTCCAGGAGGTCTCACATTCAAGTACTGACCAGTTCCTGCCCCGTTTAGCTTCCGAGATCTGACGAGATCGGGCGCGTTCAGGATGGTGTGGCCACAAGCCGAGATGCCTGGCTGCATGATGTCTCTTAAAGGCTGGCGGGTATTGACGGAACTGCCAGCAAAAAAAAAAAGAAAAATAGAGGGAAATATACCAGTGCAGCAAAGGGTGTTGAAAGTAGCCGGGTACATGTACAATTCTTCAATTATATCTCCTGGAGACAGAAAGAGAGTATTAAGAGCTACGATGAAGTTACCCAGGAGACGTAAAAAGCTTGCAGCACCTGGTATTTCTAGGAGGTCTCCCATCCAAGTACTGACCAGGCCCTGCCCCGTTTAGCTTCCGAGATCTGACGAGATCGGGCGCATTCAGGACGGTGTGGCCGCAAGCCGAGAGGCCTGGCTGCATGATGTCTCTTAAAGGTTGGCGGGTATTGACGGAACTTCCAGCAAAAAAAAAAAAAAAAAAGAAAAATGGATGGAAAAATATCAGTGCAGCAAATGGTGTTGACAGTAGCTGGGTACGTGTACAATACTTCAATTATATCTCCTCCAGACAGATAGAGAGTATTAAGAGCTACGATAAAGTTACCCAGGAGACGTAAAAGCTTGCAGCACCAGGTATTTCCAGGAGGTCTCACTTTCATGTACTGTCCAGGTCCTGCCCCGTTTAGCTTCCGAGATCTGACGAGATCGGGCGCGTTCAGGATGGTGTGGCCGCAAGCCGAGATGCCTGGCTGCATGATGTCTCTTAAAGGCTGGAGGGTATTGACGGAACTTCCAGCTAAATAAAAAAGAAAAAAGAAAAATGGAGGGAAAAATATCAGTGCAGCAAAGGGTGTTGAAAGTAGCCGGGTATGTGTACAATTCTTCAATTATATCTCCTCCAGACAGAAAGAGAGTATTTAGAGCTACGATAAAGTTACCCAGGAGACGAAATAACTTGCAGCACCTGATATCTCCAGGAGGTCACCCATCCAAGTACTGACGAGCCCTTGCCCCGTTTAGCTTCCGAGATCAGACGAGATCGGGCGCGTTCAGGACGGTGTGGCCGCAAGCCAAGAGGCCTGGCTGCATGATGTCTCTTAAAGGCTGACGGGTATTGACGGAACTTCCAGCAAAAAAAAAATGGATAAAGAAAAATGGAGGGAAAAATATCAGTGCAGCAATGGGTGTTGAAAGTAGCCGGGTACGTGTACAATACTTCAATTATATCTCCTCCAGACAGAAAGAGAGTATTAAGAGCTACGATGAACTCACCTAAAGGATTATTAGGAACACCATACTAATACTGTGTTTGACCCCCTTTCGCCTTCAGAACTGCTTTAATTCTATGTGGCATTGCTTCAACAAGGTGCTGAAAGCATTCTTTAGAAATGTTGGCCCATATTGATAGGATAGCATCTTGCAGTTGATGGAGATTTGTGGGATGCACATCCAGGGCACGAAGCTCCCGTTCCACCACATCCCAAAGATGCTCTATTGGGTTGAGATCTGGTGACTGTGGGGGCCAGTTTAGTACAGTGAACTCATTGTCATGTTCAAGAAACCAATTTGAAATGATTCGACCTTTGTGACATGGTGCATTATCCTGCTGGAAGTAGCCATCAGAGGATGGGTACATGGTGGTCAAATAGGGATGGACATGGTCAGAAACAATGCTCAGGTAGGCCGTAGCATTTAAACGATGCCCAATTGGCACTAAGGGGCCTAAAGTGTGCCAAGAAGACATCCCCCACACCATTACACCACCACCACCAGCCTGCACAGTGGTAACAAGACATGATGGATCCATGTTCTCATTCTGTTTACGCCAAATTCAGACTCTACCATCTGAATGTCTCACCTCTTTTTCCTATTTGTAGTGGAGATGAGTGGTACCCGGTGGGGTCTTCTGCTGTTGTAGCCCATCCGCCTCAAGGTTGTACGTGTTGTGGCTTCACAAATGCTTTGCTGCATACCTCGTTTGTAACGAGTGGTTATTTCAGTCAAAGTTGCTCTTCTATCAGCTTGAATCAGTCGGCCCATTCTCCTCTGACCTCTTGCATCAACAAGGCATTTTCGCCCACAGGACTGCCGCATACTGGATGTTTTTCCCTTTTCACACCATTCTTTGTAAACCCTAGAAATGGTTGTGCGTGAAAATCCCAGTAACTGAGCAGATTGTGAAATACTCAGACCGGCCCGTCTGGCACCAACAACCATGCCACGCTCAAAATTGCTTAAATCACCTTTCATTCCCATTCAGACATTCAGTTTGGAGTTCAGGAGATTGTCTTGACCAGGACCACACCCCTAAATGCATTGAAGCAACTGCCATGTGATTGGTTGATTAGATAATTGCATTAATGAGAAATTGAACAGGTGTTCCTAATAATCCTTTAGGTGAGTGTATATGTATGTATGTGTATGTATGTCCAATTGCTTTGACAATACAAATGAAATGAATTGAGAGAGAGAGAGAGAGAGAGAGAGAGAGAGAGAGAGAGAGAGAGAGAGAGAGAGAGAGAGAGAGAGAGAGAGGGAGAGGAATATGAGCTCCTAAAAAACATTTGTTTTTATACATAAGCGGATTTAATTTGTGATTTACAAATGAATATATAGCACTATAAACATACACAGAAGACATGGAATAGAAATTCAGAAGAAAAAGTATTCAAAAAATAATAATTTTAAGAGAAACACAAAAAGAAGAAAGCAGAGAGACAGTTCAGGAAGAAAAGTCAGAAACGAAAAGCTGAAGACAAGAATTGGAGGTAAGAGACAAATAATTAAACAAAAAAATATGTATTAATAAAATAAATAAGCATTCTCAGTAGTTGACTCAGCCAATGAAAATGCAGAGCTCCGATTTGAATAGAGTGACAGTAGGAGAGAGCCCAACTGCCACTGAGACTGATAGAAATCTATCGAACAGCAGTCTGACTGCAGAGCTGCCTTTTGAAATCCGATACCCTGAAGACATTCGCTCTGCACAGGCTAAGAAGGACTACAAACAAGCTGTGATGAGAGCATCTCCTTAGACCCTCATCCTAGACTACACCGGTAAAGGAGAAAACAGGGTCAAGAACAATCTACTGTTCTACACCGCCTTTCACAAAACCCTGTGCCAGACATACCCCAATAACAACAAGAGGGGCATTAGCAGAGGCAGGCAGATCTCAGTGCTGGTAGAGAAAGACACAGACAGTGTGATGCTCACTTTTAATGTATACCACAACGGGACCATCATGGTGCAGGGCAGCGAGAGCAGCCTGGACCAATTAGCTCTCGGCTTCCACACCTCAAAGCAGCAGACTGAGGTAGAGAAACAAGAGCCAGAGCCGGCCACCCTGCAGTCTGCCCCCAGCCACACGGAGCCAGACAGTGCCCCATCTCCCACAGACTGCCCCCCTGTCTCCCCAAAACTCTCCAGCAACATTAAAACACTAAAGGAATGCCTATCAGTGCTGGAGCTGGAGTTTGCGGAGTTCAGGGAGCAGACCTTGAGCACCCTGGCCCAGACCTCCTTGTGCGATCAGTTCCGGGATGAGATGCACAGACTAAAGATGCAGCACAAGGCTGAGATCCATGAGCTGAGAGCAGCAGTGAGAGACCTGGAGGAGCAGAGCCAAACCCTGAGGACGGAGCTGCGCAGAGCGAGGGAGGAGCTGACCAGGACACCCCAGCACAGCCAGCTAAGGAGCCTGCAGAGCCAGCTGGAGGAGCTAAGAGAGGAGCTACACATCACTGGAGCACAGAGACTGCACTGCACTGACCCCACAACACCTCCAACCCCTGACGCACCCACTGATCCACCCACACTCCCCACCACTCCTGACACACCCACTATCACCAGACCTGCCACTAATACACAACCCCCTGAAACGCCACTCCCCCAAAACACACCCGCTGCCCCCACCACTCCCGACGCAAACCCGGAGTGGCAGGTCAACGCAGAGGTGGTCATTCTGAGCGAATCCAATGGGAAGTTCCTGGTTGAGAGGCGCCTCTTCCCTGGGCGAAAAGTGAAAAAGCTTTGGTGCTCCACAGCACAGAGAGCCCTGGAGCTGCTCTCCAAGAGGAGGCTTTGCCAAGTCAAACACATCCTCATCCACACCGGCACTAACGACCTGAGTGCCCGCAGGGGCGATGTGGCCTCAGCCCTGAGACAGGTAGCAACGAAAGCCACAGAGGAATTCCCAACTGCCAAAATTTCCATCTCCACACTGCTGCCCCGCACAGACGTGCCCCTGCACATCATCCAGGCCATCAACGCAGAAGTGTCCCGAAGATGTGCCCTCCTCCCCAACGTCCACCTGGCACACCACTGAGACATCCAGCCACATCACCTGTATGACCACGTCCACCTCAACAAGACGGGTGTGAGGATCATCTCAAAGGTCCTCAAGGACACAACCCTGGGCCGAAACCCCACACACCCCCACCTCGAGACCAGGAGCAAACCCCCCAGCCCCCGGCCACATCCCCAGCCACCGGCTCCACCCCAGCCCCAGCCCCTGAGACCCCGCGGCCCCATTCCCCACCCCCCCATCCCATCCCCAGAGGGCCCGTCCAGCACAGCAGAGCGGACAGCCGGGGACCAGCACAGCCACACAGCCACGCAGCAGCGGCTTCCAGAGCCTGGAGGCCCGATGCTGCCCAGCTGGCCCAGATAAGGCAACTCCTCAGTGTCATCTGTACCACACTGCTGAGTTAACTGAGCCTCAACACACATATATATGGTTGTGGAGATGGAGAGTAAGAAAAAATGTGATTTAATTATTCTGATATTTTGATGCAAAGATAAAATCTTTGAGTGATTATTATGTATATCCATATATAATTATTAATAGTAATATAATATCAGTTGTAGACCACAAATTAAACTTTCTTATGTAGAAGAGACAAGTATAATAAAATATATGAACATGTCCTTTAAAATAAGCAGTTGGAATATGCAGGGTTTACGCTCCTCAACTTTTGGAATGAAGAGCACAGGCCCTGAACTGATCAACACTGTAAATAGTTCAGATGTTTTCATTCTTGTAGAGACTTGGTGCTGTGCAGATATGTCTATACACTGGATGGATACAATGGATACAGGGAGCTGATTGTGCCCTCCTATAAAAAACCCAAAGTCAGGTGTGGCAGGGCCTCGTGGGGGATTATCGTGTGGTACAGGGAGGAGCTCCGAGCAGCCCTATGCCCAGTACAGAGAGGAGACACACACCTGTGGATGAAAATCAGAAAAGACACCCTACAAAATAACACAGATATATACCTATGTGCAATTTATATGCCACCCGCAGACTCCCCCTACTATAATGAGGAAGGCTTTCATGAGCTTCAAAACGAAATCTGCCACTTCCAGACCCTGGGCTCTGTACTGCTGTGTGGCGATCTCAATGCCAGGACTGGCAGAGAGATGGACTACATCAATACAGAGGGGAACACACACCTGTTTGGAGACTCCCCGCTGTGCCACACACACACCTCCACACTGACACAGCCACGACAGCGTGGTAAACAAGAGCAGGAAGCAGGTAGTGCGCCTATGTAAAAGCCTGGGTCTATATATCATCAATGGCAGGACCAGGGGGTACTCTCTGGGGAGATTCACATACTGCTCGGCTCTGGGCAGCAGTGTGGTGGACTACGCCATAACTGACCTGGACCCACAAGCCAACAATGCGTTTATAGTCAGACAACAATCTCCACTATCAGACCACAGCCAAATAACACTTTACCTAAAAAGATCAGCGCAGCCACAAGTCAGAGCCAAACTTCCCACAAAACTGGTCTCCCTGCCACCCAGTTAGAGATGGTCAGAGCCCAGCACAGAGAACTACACAAGAGCCCTGAATAGTGATGAGATTGAAAACATGTTAGACAGATATCAATCCTCACACTATCAAATAAACCAAAACGGAATAAACTCAGCCACCAAAACACTGAATGAAATATTTGAGAGACTGGCTTTAAAATCAAACATTAAAACAATTAAAAACCAAAATATGAAATCGTCTAAAAGAAAAAAAGAACAGTGGTGTGACCAGGAGTGTGAAACTTCTAGGAAACACCTGAGACATCTCTCCAACACTAAACACAGAGAGCCCGACAACCAGGAGGCTCGCCTCAGCTACTGCCAGGCCCTGCGGCACTACAAGCAACTCCTCAGTAAGAAAAAAGACCACTATATGGGCAGAATAAATACCCCAAAAACAAAAAATGAAATACCAATTCAAAATGGAGAAATCTGGAAAACACACTTTGAAAAACTTTACCAAAATGTTGAAAACAATCCAAAGCCAGAACAGGTTAAAATATTAAAAAACCTAAATAAATTGGAAGAAATCATTAAGAATAACCAAAATCCCTTAGATAACCCATTTACAATACAGGAACTAAAACATCAACTCAAAATCCTCAAACCCAGGAAAGCCAGCGGCCCCGACAGCATCAGCCCTGAGATGCTGAAGCACAGCAGCCCGCAGCTGCAGGAGGCTCTGCTCAAACTCTTTAACCTGGTGCTGAGAGCCGGGTGTTTCCCTGAGGTCGGGAATCAAGGATTGATCACCCCGATTTTTAAAAGTGGAGACAAATTAGACCCCAATAACTACTGGGGCAGCTGTGTGAGCAGTAACCTGGGGAAGGTGTTCTGCAGTATCATCAACGCCCAGATACTGGCCTTCCTTACCAAGCACAGTGTCCTGAATAAGAGTCAGATTGGCTTCCTACCAAAACACCGCACAACCGATCATATTTACACTCTACACACCCTCATAAATAAATATACCCAAAACAATAAAGGAAAAATATTTGCCTGTTTTGTAGACTTTAGAAAGGCATTTGACTCAATCTGGCACAAGGGATTATTTTATAAACTTCTACAGAGTGGTGTAGGGGGTAAAGTTTATGACATCATTAAATCAATGTATTCTGAAAACAAATGCGGAGTTCAAATTGGCAACTCAAGAACAGAGTTCTTCACTCAGGGGCGGGGAGTGAGACAGGGCTGCAGTCTGAGTCCAACACTGTTCAACATCTACATCATCGAGTTGGCCACAGTGTTGGAGCAGTCTGACGCCCGCAGCCTAACTCTCCATGACACAGAGATCAAGTTCCTGCTCTACGCAGACGACCTGGTGCTGCTGTCGCCCACAGAGCAGGGGCTTCAGCAGAACCTGGCGCTGCTAGAGCAGTACTGTCAGAAATGGGCCCTGGCAGTCAATCTGGACAAGACCAGAGTTATGGTTTTCCAGAAAAAAGCCCCATCTCAGGGAAACAGGTACCGCTTCACTCTGGGCAGCACTGGATTAGAGCACTGCACCAGATACAACTACCTTGGCCTGACCATCAGTGCGTCAGGGAGCTTCAGCCTGGCTATAAACGCATTAAAAGACAAGGCACGCCGGGCATTTTATGCCATAAAGACACAATTTGGGAAAACAACAATACCAATAACTATTTGGATTAAAATATTAAACTCCATCATCCAACCAATCCTGCTATATGGGAGCGAAGTGTGGGGTCCCCTCATGAACCTCAATAACAACAATTGGGACAAAAGCCCCATGGAAATATTCCACCTAGAATTTAATAAAAACATCTTACACGTACACAGAAACGCCCCCACGGCTCTGAGGCTCACAGAGCCCGAACACACAATGACCAAAACAACAACAATTGGGAAAATTGACATGTACCTGAAAAGCAAATACACAAAAGATTAGAGACACGAATTAGAATTACAAAACAAATTGGAATGCTACCGGGCCCTGAATAGAAACATTACATTGGCTGAATACTTAAAAATCCAAAATATAAAAGAGAGACAAAATCTAACTAAATACAGGCTCAGTGACCACAGCCTCGCCATTGAAAAAGGCCGCTACAGAAAATTCTGGGTTGCCAGAGAAGAGCGGCTGTGCAGCCAGTGTGACCTAGGGGAGGTCGAAACACAGGCGCATTTCCTGCTGTCCTGCCCTAAATACACAAAAATCAGGGAGACATACTTTAAAATATTAAAAATGCATATCCCTGAGTTCAGCATGATCCCCGATTGCTGCAAACTCCCCGTCCTGCTGGGAGAGGAGGAGCGCACTGCCTTCTTAGCAGCGCAATATGTATCCACCTGCCACAGCCTGCGAGACAGTGTGTAGACACCAGCCTGTGGCACTCCATTTGCAAAACAAAATAAAAACAGTGATTTTTCTGATGTCATGACACAAATTTTGATACAAACAACAAATATGGTTTATATCCTACTTAATTTTATTTCAATGTGTACTATATTTGTTCCACTGAATCTTGTATTGCAATGTTTTGTCTTGATTGATAGAACATTTGTATCTGCTTTGGCAATATTGTGATAGATCATGCCAATAAAGCACCTTTGAATTGAATTGAAATGAATTGACAGACAGACAGACACACGCACACACACACACACACACACACACAGAGCCAGCCAGCCAGACAGCCAGCCAGCTCAGCCATGACATCACGAGCCTCTCTCAGCTGACTGCTATGACATCACAGAGCACGTACATTCCGTTGCTTGCCGTCTGTCAACCACTCAGTCACTGCCAGCCAGACTGGCTGGCTGGCTGGATGGGGGGGCTGCTTGCTGCTGCTGCGTATCTTAGCAAGCTAATTTGCCTGACCGGCCTTCCTATTCCTCTGCCCAAATGCCCACCTAAGCCCAATCTGCTGTTCACCTGGATCACAGCTCCGCCCCAACAAGGCAGATCCTCCCAAAAATGGTACAAACTGATCCACGTTCCCCTCCACGGAAAGCTTTATCCCAAAATAAGGGACACATTCTGTAACAACATAACGAATGCCCACCCAACCTGTGACAAAACTGATAAAAAAGAAAAACGGTCAGTCCTCCTGGTGGAGGGACACACAGCCACCCTGGCTGCCCAATATGTCAGCGCCTACCACAGCCTGAGGGACACAGTGACACACGAGCACCGGCTGTAAATATAATGTAAATACTCGTTTGTAATGCATGTCATTGTATTTCAAAAAGGAATCTGGAAATAGTAAACCTATTTTCTTTATTTGAATGTATTAAAGATCACATTTTATTACATTTTCTTTTTCTGTAATTCATTACATTATATTGAGATTCATAATTCTATTATTTATTTTCCGTATGTATGTATGTATGTATTATTGTATGGAAGGAAAGTTAGAAATGATTTTCTCAAACCTGTTTTTCTCTCTTGTATACTTAAGAAAGATAAGGTCAAGCTAGAAGGTCAGGAGGCCATAAGGTAGTTTGATTTCTGTTTGTTATTTACGATGAGAACCTTGGAGACAATGTCAAACGGTATGACCTACGTGCCTGTTCCTTAAAACCATGTGTAGATCTATGAACTCTGTTCTATAATGAAATATGTTCTGCTTAGTTAGCCTTTAAGATAACATAGTAATGATTTTCTAGCATGTATGTATGTATGTATGTATGTCCAATTGCTTTGACAATACAAATGAATTGAATTGAGAGGGAGAGAGAGAGAGAGAGAGAGAGACAGACAGACAGACAGACTGACAAACACAAACAGACACACACACACACACACACACACAGACACACACACAGCCAGCCAGCCAGCCAGCCAGCCAGCTCAGCGATGACATCACAAGCCTCTCTCAGCTGACTGCTATGACATCACAGAGCATGAACATTCCGTTGCTTGCCGTCTGTCAACCACTCAGTCACTGCCAGCCAGACTGGCTGGCTGGCTGGATGGGGGGGCTGCTTGCTGCTGCTGTGTACCTTAGCAAGCTTATTTGCTTGACCGGCCTTCCTACTCCTCTGCCCACATGCCCACCTATGCCCGATCTGCTGTTCACCTGGATCACAGCTCCGCCCCAACAAGGCAGATCCTCCCAAAAATGGTACAAACTGATCCACGTTCCCCTCCACAGAAAGCTTTAGCCCAAAATAAGGGACACATTCTGCCCAATATGTCAGCGCCAACCACAGCCTGAGGGACACAGTGACACACGAGCACCGGCTGTAAATATAATGTAAATACTCGTTTGTAATGCATGTCATTGTATTTCAAAAAAGGAATCTGGAAATGGTATACCTATTTTCTTTATTTGTATGTATTAAAGATCACATTTTATTACATTTTCTTTTTCTGTACTTCATTACATCTTATTGTGATTCATAATTCTATTATTTATTTTCCGTGTATATGTATGTATGTATGTATTGTGACAAACCAAGGGGCAGGGTCATACATGGCAGATATGTCAGGCCAGGTCTGCTGCAAGGTGTGTACTCTAGGGTAGAATACCGACCCTAGGCAACTACACTCCCCAGAAACCCTCAGGCAGCCATTCTAGCACCTAATGTGGTCACTTGGTGTTACTTCCTCAATTATTCATCAGGTATATAAGGCAGGCCTGAGAGAGAGAGAAGTGAGAGACAATAGGGTGAGTTATCTGGAAAACAGAGGTAGCTCATAAGGAGAAAGCCAAGACTTATTTATTCCAGACTTTGTTTAAAATAGAATGATTATGTAAGATTAGTTACAACTCCAGTGTGAGTTAGGTTTTGTTTTCAGATTTGTTTTGTTTGAAGTAAACATACAGGCACAGCCCTGTATTTGCAACCTCCTCCCTGGGTCATGACTGGTTTTTACTCCTAAGAAGATCACAGAGAAGACCCGCACATGTGTACAGCCAAGGCGTTTTGTCACATTTGGTGTAGAATGCGGGCAGCACCTCATGAAACCCAGACTGGCTGAGTGAATTTTTTTATCCAAAAAAAAAAAACTACAGGCTGTAATAGCCCAACAGGAAGCGACCAGGGTGCAGCAGGTGGCTCACCAGGATGCTATGCGGATGCATCAGGAAGCACTGCAGGTCCAGCATGATACAAATAAAATGTTTAGAGAAGAGCAGGAAAAGGTGACTAAAGAGCTGAAAGAGAGTGTTGAAGCACTTGCAACCAGGATTGGTCCACAGGGGGCTGCAACCCATTCCACTCCCCGCACCAATCACTTTCTGCAGAAAATGACAAAACAGGACGATGTTGAGGCCTTCCTTATGACCTTTGAGAGGACAGCGGAGAGAGGGATGGCCAAAAGATTCCTGGGCAGGGCTTGTGGCACCTTATCTGGCAGGGGATGCACAGAAAGCGTACTTTGATCTGGAGCTGAAGGACGCCCAGGACTATGATAAATTGAAAGCGGAGATAATGACCCGATTGGGCGTGACCACCGCAGTGAGGGCACATCGGTTTCAGCAGTGGGCCTACCAACCAGGACAACCAATCCGAACGCAGATGTTTGATCTGATCCATCTGGCCAGGAAATGGCTACAGCCAGAGGTCCATTCATCAGCCGAGGTGGTGGAGGCCATAGTCCTTGACAACTACCAACGCTGTTTGCCCAAGGACGTTCGACGCTGGGTTGGCCAGAATGAGGTGCTGTCCGCTGACACCTTGGTGGCCATTGTAGAGCGGTTCTATACAGCCGGAGCAGCAGAGCATGTACCGGAGGTTAAAAACTCATTCCCCAGGCCATGACGAACCAGCGGACCGGGTAAGATGGTTCCAAAGTACTCTGGGAAACATGACGCGCTGGGTTGGAAGAAAAGAGCAAGACTGGGGGGGGCAAAGGTGGGGCCTAAAGCCGAGACTAAGGGTTATAGGGGGTCACCATCACAACCAATTGTCTGCTACAATTGTGACAAAGTAGGACATATTGCGGCCCACTGCCCAGGTAGAGAGGAACCAATGCAATGTAATGTGTGTGATATGGGGAAAGAGAAACCGGTATTTTATGCCTGCCCTGTTGGGACGGATGTTTTCATAGGCGGAGTACCTAATCCAAAACACATGTGTACAGTGATAGTCGATGAGAAAGAAGTGGCTGCTCTACTCGACTCTGGCAGTATGGTTACACTGGTCACAGAAAAATTAGTAGCGACCAACAAGCTGGATAGACATCAGGAGCTCAGTATCACATGCACACATGGTGACACACGCCCCTATCCCACAGCCCTTGTAAACATACAGACAGAGGCCGGGAAACTAGATTACGAAGTCGGTGTGGTACCCAACATGCCATATGATGTGATACTGGGACGATATTTTCCTAATTTTGGAAAACTAGATAGAAAACATAGTAAATTGGAAATGCACACTGAAAACTGTAAGCCAGAAGTTGCCTCGATCCCACAACTAGAGCTAAAAGTAGACCTGGTCCCAGTTGAGTCGACAGTGAAGGTTTTGGTTGGGGAAAATTAAACTGAAAACATAGGGTTGGAATGTAGTGACGTAGATGACCCTATGGAGGGTGAGGAACCCAGCACTAGCAGGGTGGGTGAGAATCCATTCATAGAGACCCCTGAAGCTGACAATGTAGAAGTGTTAGTGTTAGAGGGACTCCCCACTGATTTTGGCAGCGCACAGGTGCGAGATCTCACTCTACACTATGCTAAAGAAAATGTGAAGGTAGTAAATGGGACCCCTATGACTACTGCAAACCCGCCAACAGCTTATCCTTATTTTATGGTAAAAAATGACCTATTGTACCGTGTAAATAAGATAGGGGTGGACATTGTGGAGCAATTGCTAGTTCCCACCCCATTCAGACGAACAGTTCTCAATCTGGCACATGGGCATATCCTGGGGGGACATCTGGGGATGGACAAAACCAAGGATAGACTCCTGAGGAGGTTTTACTGGCCAGGCGTACATGCAGACGTGACAGAACATTGTAGCTCATGTCCTGAATGTCAACTACATGCTCCTAAACCAGCCTTCAGAAGCCCACTGGTCCCTTTGCCCATCATAGAGACCCCCTTTGCTAGGATAGCTATGGATGTGGTGGGACCTCTCCCGAAATCAGCCAGAGGGCATCAGTATATACTGGTTATTTTGGATTATGCCACCAGGTACCCAGAAGCCATTCCACTGCGGACCATGGCTTCAAAAGGTATTGCAAAAGAGCTAATGTTGATGTGTAGTAGGGTGGGGATACCGAGGGAGATATTAACAGATCAGGGCACACCCTTTATGTCTAAGGTTATGACCGATCTGTGTAAATTGTTGCAGGTTAAGCAGTTGAGAACATCAGTCTACCACCCACAAACAGATGGGTTGGTTGAGAGATTTAATAGGACCCTGAAGTCCATGCTAAGAAAGGTAATCGATAAGGATGGGAAAAATTGGGAATTCATGCTGCCCTACTTGATGTCTGCCATTAGGGAAGTCCCACAGGCTTCCCTGGGCTTTTCGCCTTTTGAACTGTTATATGGGAGGCACCCCAGGGGGATATTAGACATAGCCCGTGAAACGTGGGAACACGAGTCCACTCCTTTCCGGAGTGTAGTCGAGCACATCAATGCTATGCAAGAGAGAATAGCCACAGTCACTCCCATTGTGAGAGAGCACCTAAGGCAGGCACAGGAACACCAACAATTCGCCTATAATCGTCAGGCTACACTGAGGGTGTTCCAGCCTGGTGATAGGGTGTTGGTGTTGGTTCCCACTGTAGAATGTAAATTTCTGGCTACGTGGATGGGACCTTATGAGATTATAGAGCGAATACGGGAAGTGAACTATAAGGTTCAGCAACCCGGCCGCCGACCCCCAGAACAAATATATCATGTCAACTTAATAAAAGCCTGGAAGGACAGGGAAGTGTTGATGTTGACTTACCCCCCTCAGCCACTAGGGACACCGAAGGTGAATATTGCAGCTGCCTTGTCACCTGACCAGTTGAAGGAGGTGAACGACTTGATAATACGTAATAGGGAAGTTTTCTCAGGCATACCGGGGCGTACCCATTTAGTCTCTCACAACATTGTGTCTCTCCCAGGAAAGAAGGTAAATATGAGGCCTTACAGGGTACCAGAAGCTCGCAGGAACACTATTAGAAATGAGGTTAAGGAAATGCTGGAGGCAGGGGTTATTGAAGAATCCCACAGTGAGTGGTCCAGCCCTATAGTCATGGTTTCCAAACCTGATGGCTCCTGGAGATTCTGTAATGATTTTAGAAAGGTTAATGAAATTTCAAAGTTTGATGCATACCCAATGCCCCGAGTAGATGAATTGTTAGAGAATATTGGGAATGCTCGCTATATTTCAACTATTGACTTAGCCAAGGGCTACTGGCAGATTCCCTTGACCCCGGGTGCCAAAGAAAAAACAGCCTTTGCAACCCCAGATGGTCTGTTTCACTACACAGTGATGCCCTTTGGCCTGCATGGTGCTCCTGCCACCTTTCAAAGGTTGATGGACCACATACTTAGACCACACAGGACGTATGCGGCAGCATATTTAGATGATGTGGTCATTCACAGTCCAGATTGGGAATCACATTTGTCTCAGCTCCAAGCGGTATTGGATTCAATACATGCAGCAGGCCTGATGGCTAATCCAACCAAATGCAATTTGGGGTTGGAAGAGGCCAAATACTTGGGCTATACAGTAGGGAGGGGTATGGTGAAACCCCAAATATCCAAGGTTGAAGCCATAAACTCTTGGCCTAGGCCTGTCAATAAAAAGCAGGTTAGGGCATTTTTAGGGTTAACTGGGTATTACCGGAGGTTTATTCCCAACTATGCTACCTTAGCGGCCCCTCTGACTGATATGACTAAGGCTACAGAACCCAATATGGTTAGATGGGGTGATACAGCAAACCGGGCTTTCCGGAGCCTACAGGAGGCGCTCTGCCGCAACCCCGTTTTAATGGTACCAGACTTTCAGAAAGAATTTATAGTCCAGACGGACGCCTCTGAGGTGGGGATCGGAGTGGTTTTGTCCCAAAGAATGGGTGATCATGAACACCCGGTGTTGTTCCTTAGCAGAAAGTTGGAATCCAATGAAATAAATTATTTGGTAGTTGAAGAAGAATGTTTGGCAGTGAAGTGGGCTTTGGACAGTCTTCGATACTATTTGTTGGGCAGGCACTTCACCCTGATCACTGACCATGCCCCCCTCACTTGGATGCATCGTTCGAAAGACAGGAATGCCCGTGTGATGAGGTGGTTTTTGAGTCTCCAACATTTTCATTTCACCCTGCAGCACAGGCCAGGGAAGGCCATGGGGAATGTTGATGGGCTGTCCCGGGTGCATGCTTTTTTGCAGCTGTCGCTCGACCTATGGGGTCGCAGCTGGGGGGGAGGATGTGGGACCAACCAAGGGGCAGGGTCATACATGGCAGATATGTCAGGCCAGGTCTGCTGCAAGGTCTGCACTCTAGGGAAGAAAACCGACCCTAGACAACTACACTCCCCAGAAACCCTCAGGCAGCCTAATGTGGTCACTTGGTGCTACTTCCTCAATTATTCACCAAGTATATAAGGCGGAAAGATAGAGTCAAGCTAGAAGGTCAGGCCAGAAGCTAGTTTGATTTCTGTTTGTTATTTACGATGAGAACCTTGGAAACAATGTCAAACGGTATGACCTACGTGCCTGTTCCCTAAAACCATGTGTAGACCTATGGACTCTGTTCTATAATGATATATGTTCTGCTTAGTTAGCCTTTAAGATAACATAGTAATGACTTTCTAGCATGTATGCATGTATGTATGTCCAATTGCTTTGACAATACAAATGAATTGAATTGAGAGGGAGAGAGAGAGAGAGAGAGAGAGAGAGAGAGAGAGAGACAGACAGACTGAAAAACAGACAAACAGACACACACACACACACACAGACATACACACACACACACAGAGCCAGCCAGCCAGCCAGCTCAGCGATGACATCACGAGCCTCTCTCAGCTGACTGCTATGACATCACAGAGCACGTACATTCCGTTGCTTGCCGTCTGACAACCACTCAGTCACTGCCAGCCAGACTGGCTGGCTGGCTGGATGTGGGGGATGCTTGCTGCTGCTGCGTACCTTAGCAAGCTTATTTGCTTGACCGGCCTTCCAACTCCTCTGCCCACATGCCCACCTATGCCCGATCTGCTGTTCACCTGGTCACAGCTCCGCCCCAACAAGGCAGATTCTCCCAAAAATGGTACAAACTGATCCACGTTCCCCTCCACGGAAAGCTTTAGCCCAAAATAAGGGACAAATTCTGTAACAACATAATGGATGCCCACCCAACCTGTGACAAAACTGAGAAAAAAGACAGTGACACACGAGCACCGGCTGTAAATATAATGTAAATACTTGTTTGTTATGCATGTCATTGTATTTCAAAAAAGGAATCTGGAAATAATAAACCTATTTTCTTTATTTGTATGTATTGAAGATCACATTTTTTTACATTTTCATTTTCTGTACTTCATTACATCTTATTGTGATTCATAATTCTATTATTTATTTTCCGTGTAGATGTACACTCACCTAAAGGATTAATAGGAACACCTGTTCAATTTCTCATTAATGCAATTATCTAACCAACCAATCACATGGCAGTTGCTTCAATGCATTTAGGGGTGTGGTCCTGGTCAAGACAATCTCCTGAACTCCAAACTGAATGTCTGAATGGGAAAGAAAGGTGATTTAAGCAATTTTGAGCGTGGCATGGTTGTTGGTGCCAGACGGGCCGGTCTGAGTATTTCACAATCTGCTCAGTTACTGGGATTTTCACGCACAACCATTTCTAGGGTTTACAAAGAATGGTGTGAAAAGGGAAAAACATCCAGTATGCGGCAGTCCTGTGGGCGAAAATGCCTTGTTGATGCTAGAGGTCAGAGGAGAATGGGCCGACTGATTCAAGCTGATAGAAGAGCAACTTTGACTGAAATAACCACTCGTTACAACCGAGGTATGCAGCAAAGCATTTGTGAAGCCACAACACGTACAACCTTGAGGCGGATGGGCTACAACAGCAGAAGACCCCACCGGGTACCACTCATCTCCACTACAAATAGGAAAAAGAGGCTACAATTTGCACAAGCTCACCAAAATTGGACAGTTGAAGACTGGAAAAATGTTGCCTGGTCTGATGAGTCTCAATTTCTGTTGAGACATTCAGATGGTAGAGTCAGAATTTGGCATAAACAGAATGAGAACATGGATCCATCATGCCTTGTTACCACTGTGCAGGCTGGTGGTGGTGGTGTAATGGTGTGGGGGATGTTTTCTTGGCACACTTTAGGCCCCTTAGTGCCAATTGGGCATCGTTTAAATGCCACGGCCTACCTGAGCATTGTTTCTGACCATGTCCATCCCTTTATGACCACCATGTACCCATCCTCTGATGGCTACTTCCAGCAGGATAATGCACCATGTCACAAAGGTCGAATCATTTCAAATTGGTTTCTTGAACATGACAATGAGTTCACTGTACTAAACTGGCCCCCACAGTCACCAGATCTCAACCCAATAGAGCATCTTTGGGATGTGGTGGAACGGGAGCTTCGTGCCCTGGATGTGCATCCCACAAATCTCCATCAACTGCAAGATGCTATCCTATCAATATGGGCCAACATTTCTAAAGAATGCTTTCAGCACCTTGTTGAATCAATGCCACGTAGAATTAAGGCAGTTCTGAAGGCGAAGGGGGTCAAACACAGTATTAGTATGGTGTTCCTAATAATCCTTTAGGTGAGTGTATGTATGTATGTATGTATGTATGTATGTATGTATGTATGTATGTATATGTATGTATGTCCAATTGCTTTGACAATACAAATGAATTGAATTGAGAGGGAGAGAGAGAAAGAGAGAGAGAGAGAGAGAGAGAGAGAGAGAGAGAGAGAGGAATATGAGCTCCTAAAAAACATTTGTTTTTATACATAAGCGTATTTAATTTGTCATTTACAAATGAATATATAGCACTATAAACATACACAGAAGACATGGAATAGAAATTCAGAAGGAAAAGTATTCAAAAAATAATAATTTTAAGAGAAACACAAAAAGAAGAAAGCAGAGAGACAGTTCAGGAAGAAAAGTCAGAAAAGAAAAGCTGAAGACAAGAATTGGAGGTAAGACCTTTCACCTATAGAGACAAATAATTAAACAAAAAAATATGTATTAATAAAATAAATAAGCATTCTCAGTAGTTGACTCAGCCAATGAAAATGCAGAGCTCCGATTTGAATAGAGTGACAGTAGGAGAGAGCCCAACTGCCACTGAGACTGATACAAATCTATCGAACAGCAGTCTGACTGCAGAGCTGCCTTTTGAAATCCGATACCCTGAAGACATTCGCTCTGCACAGGCTAAGAAGGACTACAAACAAGCTGTGATGAGAGCATCTCCTGAGACCCTCATCCTAGACTACACCGGTAAAGGAGAAAACAGGGTCAAGAACAATCTACTGTTCTACACCGCCTTTCACAAAACCCTGTGCCAGACATACCCCAATAACAACAAGAGGGGCATTAGCAGAGGCAGGCAGATCTCAGTGCTGGTAGAGAAAGACACAGACAGTGTGATGCTCACTTTTAATGTATACCACAACGGGACCATCATGGTGCAGGACAGCGAGAGCAGCCTGGACCAATTATCTCTCGGCTTCCACACCTCAAAGCAGCAGACTGAGGTAGAGAAACACAAGCCAGAGCCAGCCACCCTGCAGTCTGCCCCCAGCCACACGGAGCCAGACAGTGCCCCATCTCCCACAGACTGCCCCCCTGTCTACCCAAACTCTCCAGCAACATTAAAACACTAAAGGAATGCCTATCAGTGCTGGAGCTGAAGTTTGCGGAGTTCAGGGACTAAAGATGCACCACAAGGCTGAGATCCATAAGCTGAGAGCAGCAGTGAGAGACCAGGAGGAGCAGAGCCAAACCCTGAGGACGGAGCTGCACAGAGCGAGGGAGGAGCTGACCAGGACACCCCAGCACAGCCAGCTGAGGAGCCTGCAGAGCCAGCTGGAGAAGCTAAGAGAGGAGCACAGAGACTGCACTGCACTGACCCCACAACACCTACAACCCCTGACGCACCCACTGACGCACCCACTGATCCACCCACACTCCCCACCACTCCTGACACCCCCACTATCACCAGACCTGCCACTAATACACAAACCCCTGAAACGCCACTCCCCTAAAACACACCCGCTGCCCCCACCACTCCCGACGCAAAACCCGGAGTGGCAGGTCAACACAGAGGTGGTCATTCTGAGCGACTCCAATGGGAAGTTCCTGGATGAGAGGCGCCTCTTCCCTGGGCGAAAAGTGAAAAAGCTTTGGTGCCCGACAGCACAGAGAGCCCTGGAGCTGCTCTCCAAGAGGAGGCTGTGCCAGGTCAAACACATCCTCATCCACACCGGCACTAACGACCTGAGTGCCCGCAGGGGCGATGTGGCCTCAGCCCTGAGACAGGTGGCAAAGAAAGCCACAGAGGAATTCCAAACTGCCAAAATCACCATCTCCACACTGCTGCCCCGCACAGACGTGCCCCTGCACATCATCCAGGCCATCAACGCAGAAGTATCCCGAAGATGTGCCCTCCTCCCCAACGTCCACCTGGCACACCACTGAGACATCCAGCCACATCACCTGTATGACCACGTCCACCTCAACAAGACGGGTGTGAGGAAGGTCCGTTTTTAGTGTTTCTCTGAACACATCCAAGCTTACCTAGGCGCTACATATTATTTTCAATTACCCGTAATTCTGATCTGTATTTTGGCTTGTTAATAGAAGTTATTGAAGTTGGACTCCTAATTCAAAATAACCAATATGTATCTCAACGTAATTTACTGACAGACATCACTCTTTATCACTTTCACTTTTGAAGGAACTGCTTTGTATTCTGTGTATTGTTTTATTGTAGTGCTGCTTCCTTTCTTGGCCAGGTTTTACTTGCAAAAGTGATTTTATTCTCAATGTAAGCTCAAAGTCAAATAGTTTAAATAAGAAAACAATGTATTGAAATGAGAACATCATGAACCTGTGTAATTGTGCTGAAGGACAAGCACTGAAAGCAGAGAGAATTTTGTGTTTGGCATTGAATAGCCTTAAAGAAAACTATGCCGTTTTTGGAAACTTTCATATTTAAGTTGAATGTAGGCAAAAACATTCCAGTCACTCTGAAGAGAGAATACAGTTTACTGTGCGAATAAGTAGCCCCTGAATTGAAGATAAAAATCAAAAGTGCTGTTCGTAATTAGTTTACACTTTTACATCAGATGTCTTGTTTTTGCGTTCCAAATTGAGGAGTTGTGGCATATAATGTAAATGAAGTTACTTCACTAGTAGTGCGATTTCTACGTTGTGTATGTGTGTTTGTATATATGAACTCATACATTTTTTAAAGATTGTATTTGGAAAACAAATTCAGGTATAGCACGTGTCCCCCTTTTGAATGGGTTCTATATATAACATTTTAAAACGAATGGTTCTGTGTAGAACGCTATGTTTGGGGGTTCTTCATGTAACCCCTTTGAAGGGGTTCTACATAGAACCATAAAGGGATCCACCAGAGCGATTACTCGAGGAACCCTTTATGGTTCTGTGCAGAACAATTTCTTCTAAGAGTGTGGAGTGTCGCCACACAATTTCTCTCAGAGGGCTTTTGACCAATGGCAATCCAATCCTGAATGACGTCACCACTATCCTGTTGTACTTTATGGGAGAGATGTATTAAGTAGTTTATAATGAGAAGAATAACAATAATCACCTGTTTTTCATAGGTTTTGTATCCATGGTCTCCTTCATATTAGGAAAGGAAGTTGATCCATAGCCTACTCAGAGACAACTGAGAGTTGGTCTCTGAGCAGCAGCACAAAGGGGTCGAGTCTCTCAATGTCCGTGTGTTGGAGATATTCCACCATATTGGTCCCAGCCTTTAAAACAATGTTAAAGAAGATGTTAAAGATATTGTAGAAATATATTGCAGAAGAGCAGAACTACAATCACACTTTTTCAATGCTATTGCTGTTTTCTACCTCCCTGGTGAGGTACCAATGCGGGAAGTTTGAGAGAGTATTTCTAAAATGTGTATGATCCAATACACACAGTTATTTAAAAAGCTGACGTCTTGTACATGCTCACCAGAACCAAGCCTAATTAAATAACACATTTAATATTAAATAAGTACATGTGCAGTAGCCACTTGGACAATTACAGATCCCCAGGTCAAAACACAACAGAAAGACATGGAAGATCGTATTTTCAAATCACATCTGTGGCCCCCATAACTGTAATTTGGTATTAGTGGGTCAAAGGATTTATTTGGTTCAAGTGATAATAAGATCATATTTTGAAAACAAACACTACAGGATGTCATATTTAAAATGACTGTGAGTACCTTTCTTTAGTGACGGTTCTGAGGGGGGCAGGGATTAGTTGAGTGTGCTAATTGGAGCTGTGAAGTGTGCAGAGAAAATACAAATGTTTTCTTTTAATATGAAAACAAAGAACTTTTTTTTAACACCGACCTGGGATTGTGTTTCTTTCCAAGTTTCCTTATTGTTTCTGAGAAGAGACTGTTCACTTGCAAAGTGAACTGGACCCGTGTGACTCGCAGGTAAGGAGAGCCCGTGTTGAACTAAGATGGCTACAGTGAGTTTTCCTGGACAAAGCTCGGGCAAAGGATAGCGCAGAGTGCACCTGCACCTGAGATTGTGTTGAGAAGCTTTGTGATAAGAGCAGGTAAAGAGGGAAAAGAAACACAAGTATTTTCTTTGTTTGAAGAACACATTTTGTTTTAACTGAAACGGGACTACAACTTTTGAAAGGGAAATAGTTGCTAGTGCACTGTATTTTTATTGAGTTTATTAGAAGAAAAAAGCTTATATTTTGGACAGAACGAACTCATTTGGCATGCAACTAGCAGCAAACGATGAGAAGCAAACAAAACAGCAAGTTAGCAAGTTACAGTCTGTCCTAGGTCCGGGGGTGCTTATGGTTGTTTATGGGTTCCCTTACCTTAGCCAGTGTCATGTACGGGTGTCCGTACCTTACTAGAGTGTTTGTTTTTATTATAATATATATACATAATATAATATATAATAATGTAATATTTCAGATAAATCATCACAGTGAGTGACACCAGCATTATTGGTTTTTTGAGAAATAAAAAAACAGAATGTAGAGAAGAAAATGTTGGAAGGAAGTTGGGAGAAAGACTGGTCTTCGAAGGAGCACCGGGACTGGTGGAAGCAACAACAACCAGATAAGACAGAGAAAGGAATTGTGATATTGTGTCAGGTTGGTGAGAATCAAGAAAAGAAAATAACAGAAATGGAAGATCATCATAAACAGTAATGTGAATTGAGAGAAGAAGTTGTGAAAAATACGATAGAATTAATAGAACTACAAGGCAAATTAGAAGGGCAAGAAAAGTGGTCAGAAAAGGTGAAGGTGTAGGTGCGCGATGTGCTGCCGTGTTAGGAGCGCGTCGCGACACAGATCACTCCGAGGACGACAGGCCCGATTGGGATGATTTAGATCGCAAAGCATGGGAATATGAAAAAGGAGGTTTTGCTAGCGCTCCTCCCCCATATAATCCGGAATATAAATCAATCACTGATTTTGGTTATAATAATACATTGTATCCAGATCTGACCGCTCTGAAAACGGTCCCAGCTGCACCCATGCAAGTCAAAACTAGACAGAGTAAAGAGGAAGGTCAATCAATAGTCTATACGACTAAAACCCATGTCCCCTTCTCCCCAGGAGAAAAAGAAATGATATGGGCGTCCCTCCCAAAATTAAAACCAAACCAGGGTAACACAACTTTTTGGGATATTCTAGATGAAAAGATGGTTATTCACCTCCTTCACCCGCACGATGTACACATCATCGTGAAGGCTAAATGTCCGCCCAACATTTGGATACAGTTACTACGAGAATATCAGACCGGGGAGTGGGCTAATGTAGCCTCTACAGATGAGGAGGAAATAACAGAACTTTTTCACAATGGATCAAGAAAACTGAGATAGTGAAATAATGAAATAATCGAGTGGGATTATTTGACATTTTATTCTAAATAATCATAAGCTTAAATAATAAGTTATAAGGGCTGTTTGAGACACTGCAGGGTCAATAAAACATGCCACAGATCGGATATCTGAATTATCTTTAGATATCAATGTGTATGTGCTTTGTGTGTTTATGTATATGTATAGTTTGAAGGTGATATAAGGTAAATGTCTATGTTTTGGCAATCATTTTAGAATTATATTTAAAAATGTAACAACAGATTTATCATATTCATGAGGATCTTTGGCTCTATACAGAGTGCCTCAAGCATCAGAAATCAGAAAGAAAGACTATTATAAGAAAAGTAATCCAAAATATACATTGAATAAACAGATGGATAATAATAGTAATACATAAATAGTCATGGTGTCTCCACAAGAAGAACCAGAATTTGTTTGTTAAACATCATGTTATGGACAAGCTCTGTCAAAAGTCAAATTCAAGGAAACGAAAGGCTAGAAGAGAGCCTGGTGCAGCCCTGACAGCCTGTGAAAGCAGGAGAATGTAAACAGTCTGGTGACATGTTACAGTCTTTCAGAAAATGTTTGGTTATTGGTGCCTAGCATATAATACCTGAAATGAAAGTCAAAGTAGACCATGGTTTTAAGATGAGTGATGTAGGAAAAGGGTAAGATACCGCAGAAGTATAAGATTACAACTATAGAATAAGTAAGCTCAAGTAATATAAAATGCTTTACAGGAGAAAAGTAAGAATGGAAAGGGAGAGTAAAAGAGAAGGTGTCCTAGGATTATGGGAATCATTATTGAGATCAATGGCCTATTGGCTAATATTTTGTTAGGTACATATATGACTTCAATAAACGAATAATGGAGTGACATCTGTATAAATATAAATAAAACATATTGATAAAAAAACCTGAATACATTTCTTGTAAGAAATTAAGAATAGGAGAAAGAATAGCTGTTAGAATGCAGAGCAATGTTAACCAAAGTTGAAGAGGGTTTGAGTAAGTTGACGAGGGTCTGAGTAAGTTGATAAGGCTTGGGAAGCAGGAAAAGGTGAGTTTGATGTGTGTGAGACAAATGTGCTGCCACTTTTAGCACAGAGAGCTTCTGATGGTGATTGAATGAAACGTGGGAAAATAAATAAACTTGATGTAGGATAAATGAATAAATAATTGAATGAGATATGAGCCGCAGAGACCTCCCACATTGGAAAGTGGACTACAGCAGATAATCCTCTCCTCTCCCAGGGCAGGGTGATTAAGTGGGGACGCGTGTGAAGAGTGCAGGTGGACCCAGGTGAGTTGTGAAAGAAAGAAGAAACAAAAATAATAAGGCACGCGTGCAAACAATCAAAATAATACTAAGTGAATAACAAATTAAACAATAAAGTGAAAGATAATCAACACACAAAATAATGGCAATATAGAACCAAACAAAATACACAAGCCATATTGCATAAAGTGAAGTGAAATATAAATATAATAAGTAATGGTGATTAAGGAGCTAATTAACACCGTCCGTGACATTTACATTGGTTGGGTGTGTGTTTTATTGAAATACAAAATAATTCTATTTTTCCGAAGTGCTGAACTTTAATACAGTCTAGAAAGATTAATATTTTTTGTCTTGGGCTATATTATTATTACCATAGTTTTTCTATTGTATAAGTATCTTGGAGTAGAGGCATAGGTGGGCATGTGGGCAGAGGAGTAGGAAGGCCGGTCAAGCAAATAAGCTTGCTAAGGTACGCAGCAGCAGCAAGCAGCCCCCACATCCAGCCAGCCAGCCAGTCTGGCTGGCAGTGACTGAGTGGTTGACAGACGGCAAGCAACGGAATGTACGTGCTCTGTGATGTCATAGCAGTCAGCTGAGAGAGGCTCGTGATGTCATCGCTGAGCTGGCTGGCTGGCTGGCGGGCTGGCTGGCTCTGTGTGTGTGTGTTTTTCTGTTTGTCAGTCTGTCTGTCTGTCTATCTCTCTCTCTCTCTCCCTCTCAATTCATTTGTATTGTCAAAAGCAATTGGACATACATACATTCATACATATATATATATATATATATATATATATATATATACATACATACATACATGCTAGAAAGTCATTACTATGTTATCTTAAAGGCTAACTAAGCAGAACATATATCATTATCGAACAGAGTTCATAGGTCTATACATGGTATTAGGGAACAGGCACGTAGGTCATTCTGTTTGACATTGTCTCCAAGGTTCTCATTGTAAATAACAAAGACAAATCAAACTACCTTATGGCCTCCTGACCTTCTAGCTTGACCTTATCTTTCTTAAGTATACAAGAGAGAAAAACAGTTGTGAGAAAAGAATTTCTAACTTTCCTTCCACACATACATACATACATACAAACCAGAGGCATGCAAAAAAATATAAAGAGGAAGAAAATGTTGTATAGCACATACAAAAGGGATGGTGATGAAACAAAATACATAGAATATGTTGAGCTGCAAAGAGATCTTAAGAAAGGGATCAGGAAAGCAAAGAGGGAAATAGAAAGAAACATAGCTCTTGGAGCTACAACCAATGCAATGAGCTTTTTTCAAAATTACAACAGCAAGCGGTCAATTAAGGAGGAGGTGAAACAGATAAAGGGCAAAA
The DNA here is from genome assembly GCF_036373705.1 of Amia ocellicauda. NCBI lineage: Eukaryota > Metazoa > Chordata > Actinopteri > Amiiformes > Amiidae > Amia > Amia ocellicauda. The sequence continues at coordinate 351,720 of NW_027102984.1, read as the reverse complement.
ATTGAGGTATCTTGGAAAACGAACAAGATGTGGCAAATATTCTAAATGAGTATTTCACAGAGGTTTTTACAAAAGAAAAAACAGATGACATGCCACAGGTTGACAATCAATCCAGTCAAACCCTAAGAGAGATGAGGATAAATAAGGAGGAGGTACTAAAGGGACTAGCAGAATTAAAATCAAACAAATCACCTGGGCCAGATGGGATATTTCCAACAGTTCTTAAAGAAATGAGGGAAATTATGTATAGGCCGCTAACTCGATTATTCCAAATGACACTTAGAACAGGGGATGTTCCCACTGACTGGAAGACAGCAAATTTCATACCAATCCACAAGAAAGGGGACAAAACTGAGCCAGGAAATTACAGACCAATCAGTCTCACCTGCATCACCAGTAAAATGTTGGAAAAAATGATTAGACAGAAAATAGAGGAGCATCTCAATGAAAACCATATTCTTGGAGATAGTCAACATGGGTTTAGACGAGGCAGATCATGTCTTACTAACTTAATACATTTTTTTGAACATGGAACTGCAGCTGTAGATCACGTGAAAGCATATGATATGATATACTTAGATTTCCAAAAAGCTTTTGATAAGGTTCCACACCAAAGACTGATCCTCAAATTGGAAGCTGTAGGCATTCAGGGTCATGTAAGTAGATGGATTATGAACTGGTTGATGTATAGGAAACAGATTAGAGGAGTCACTTCTAACTGGAGTGAGGTTGTTAGTGGAGTTCCACAGGGATCAGTACTAGGGCCTTTGCTTTTTCTAATCTATATTAATGATCTGGACTCTGGGATACTTAGCAACCTTGTCAAATTTGCAGATGATACTAAAATAGGTGGCTTAGCAGATACAATCTTGGCAGCACATGCTATTCAGAGGAACTTAGATAAATTCAGTTGTGGGCTGACACCTGGCAAATGAAATTCAATGTGGACAAGTGCAAGGTAATACATGCAGTAAAACAAAAATGTCCACTATAATTACACTATGGGAGGTACAGATCTAGATGAAGTAATGCATGAGAAAGACCTAGGAATCTATGTGGATTCACTTTCTCCATCCAAACAATGTGAGGAAGCAATACAAAAGGCATACAGAATGCTAGGGTATATCGTCAAAAGTGTAGAATTTAAAACAAGGGAAGTAATGTTAAGACTGTACAATGCGCTAGACCTCATCTGGAATACTGTGTACAGTTCTGGGCACCACACTTCAAGAAGGATATTGCTGCTTTAGAGGCAGTTCAGAGGAGAGCAACCAGACTTATTCCAGGTCTGAAGGGAAAGTCCTACTCGGAGAGACTGAGGGAACTGAACCTTTTCACCCTGGAACAGAGGAGATTACGTGGGGACTTGATCCAAGTCTTCAAAATCATGAAAGGTTCCTCAAACCAGAGGAGCTTTTCCAGATCAGCAGGGACACACGCACCAGGGGACAACAAATGGAAATTGGGCTTCAAGGCATTCAAGATGGAAAGTGGTAGAAGCTGAAAGTTTGGGAACATTTAAAAATAGACTGGATAGGATCCATGGATCACTTAGATATTAATGGACACCAAACGAGCATGATGGGTCGAATGGCCTCCTCTCGTTTGTAAACTTTCTTATGTTCTTATGTTCTTATGTTCTTATGAATGTTCCCTAAGCATGTTTCAAATGTTCCCTAATTTATGTTACAAATGTGCCTTAGCACCTCTCTCTCTCTCTCTCTCTCTCTCTCTCTGTCTCAATTCAGTGCATTTGTATTGTCAAAGCAATTGGACATGCATACATACATACATACATATATATGGAAAATAAACAATATGTGTACATCTCTGCATTAATGGTGCCCTAACAGATGTGCAAGTTACATGACAGACAGACAGACAGACACTCACACACACTTTCACACACACACACACACACACACTTTCACAGACAGACAGACACACACACACACACACTTGTATACCTGACACGTATAGAAGACTGGATAGGGAGATATAAATAGCAATGGGGAGACTCTTGTACTTGGTGTGGCTCTATCCATATAGTGGGGCCAGCAGCCACTTAGCAGGTGTAGCAATAGAAGCTCAGCCTGGGGAGACTGGATTTAGCATTTCCTCTCCATTTTGATAAGTATCCATAATCATTTCTGCAAAATACTTCTATGATACCTATGTATGTTTTTTACTTGTACTATATTATACTATCAAGTATCAGTGTACACATACAATGTGACCTGTTACATTAATACAGAGGCCACGGAAGGCCAGATCAGTAATAGCCACTGTCCCCTGATATTACACTTTTTTACAATCACTTTGGCACTCATTTCAGAACCTTGATGTCATTTTTCAAAACTCTAGACACAAAACTCACACCCGATGATCAAAATGCACATTTTTCAATTGCTTGGATACAATACACATCAACCTCAGATCATTTGTTCATTGAACTAAAATGATACAACTTAACGTCAAAGTATTACCATTTCAAAATGCAATTCACACATTACATCTGAGATCACTGTCTATTCATTTCATTACAAAGATCTAACTATCAATTGATACAGCTGCTCAAAATGATAAGTGACTGTTGCATTACTCTTAATTCATAGTTTTATGGAAACTGACGAACAGTATTCCATGTTTCGATCATGAAAGTTTCAGGATAATGAGATCCATTGACACCAATAACCGAGGAGCATGAACCAGTTGGACTACATTATCTATGGATGTAATATTTCATCATCATTCATCATCATGTAGCACTTTTCCACACCATGTTTTCAGTGTGGAAGGAAAGTTAGAAATTCTTTCTCTAATACCTGTTTTTCTCTCTTGTATACTTAAGAAAGATAAGGTCAAGCTAGAAGGTAAGGCCAGAAGGTAGTTTGATTTCTGCTTGTTATTTACGATGAGAATCTTGGAGACAATGTCAAACAGTATGATTGAAGTGCCTGCTCCCTAATCCATGTGTTGATCTATGAACTCTGTCCTATAATGATATAAATTCTGCTTAGCTAACTTTTAAGATAACATAGTAATGACTTTCTGATTATAACCAGCTCTTTGATTTTTGTGTATAAAAGCTCTGACTGTTAAAATGAAGGCAGAGCGACTTTGGGATCTTCTTGAGTCACTGTTCCTCTCCACGCTGCGTGTATTAAAGGCATTGCAACTAACGCTCCAACCTGGTTGAAGATGATTGTTCTTCCACATCAGATTTGACATTACTGTATGTATGCAGGCCCTTGTAATTGCTTTTCCAATACTGCCAACTGGTTATTGATGATTGATTTCACATTGTGGTACGAGTATCGAGTGAAATGAGTGCTATCCACCCGAGCAACACAGTGATAACATGGAGCCGGCAGGTCATCCAGGTCACAATAGAGGTCAAGCAGTGGGAGGAGGAAGACGTGGTGGTCAAAGGAATGGAAGGGGACATGCACCCCTTCTGAGAGGTGGTCGTGGGCCTCGTCATAGAGGAGGGCTTAGGCCTCACCAGAGAGGCAGCCATGGGCCTCATTTGAGAGGTGTTGGGGGAACGTGGTAGAGGACAAGGCCACGGACCAGACAGCGGCAGCAACAGCAAATAGTGTCCAGTGAAATCCGAGAAATAGTTGTAGAACATGTTGTAAATCATGGCATGACCATGACTGAGGCAGCTACAATGATTCAATCAAACCTCAGAATCAACTCAGGATCAACTGTGGCCTCAATCATCAGAAATGTCCGTACTGAGAAGCGGCAAGTCTTCAGCATGCACTAAACATTAGGCTACTCTCAATTGTCAAATGACTGTATACTGCATACCAATGTGTAGCACAGAGTATAGTGTGCCTTTTGAAAGAAATGCAGACAGAGTGAAGCAGCTGATGACTGAGTATGTTCAGGTATGTTCAGTTTCAAGATGCCTCTTGTGAAAAATGGTTGTGAGAACCTGAACCTGAACACAGGGCTGATGGAAATTTAGAAGTACAGTAATCAATCCTTTGTTTTGCTTTTTACACTAAGCCAGGTGAGGAACACTGCAGTTGACATTTTACTGTAGTTTTGTTCGTTTTTGTAGCTAATTATTTTTGCATGGATTCAAAGAAACCTATGGTGTGATTTGATTGTATTGCATCAATACATTTCAGATTTTGTTCAATGATTCCACTGTGTCTGTAGTATTCTCTCTACTAGTCCTTTTACAGTGATGTATTTATGTGTAGTACCATAATGAAACATGTATCACATATTTTGTACTACAATATTTAATGATTGTACGAACAACTACACAGTGAAACTATCGGTATCTTCTGTGTTACTATGTTACTATGGTATTTCATGATAAATGAGTTATTTGAACCAACAAGTCTGCAAGTGCTAGGTTTCTTTAAAGATATGAATGCACAATGCAATGTTTTGAACATTGGACAGCCTGTGTTACAAGTGATGACCGTTTTGAGTTTTGTGTCTAGAGTTTTGAAAAATGACATCAAGGTTCTGAAATTAGTGACAAAGTGATTGTAAAAAACTGTATATTCATCCTATTTAATGTGCTCTTTTAAAATGTACTTTTCTTTTTTATGTTGCCATTTCTGTTCTACCAATGTTTCAGTTGTTAGCCAAAGATTGACAGAGTACATCTCATACACACAGGCCAGACAGCAAAGATTTCTTTTTGAAATTCAATTACAAATGCTGCATGAACTCATCAATACGATTAGAGCTCCTGAAAGCAATATAACTAACTCACTCTACAGCATCTCATTAGCAGTGAAAAGAAACCAAGAAACCTTTTCTTTTCTTTTAATAACACTTATTAAGCACTTGGGCACTGAAGACACCACTTGGTTAAGTTTAGCAAGCGGGATTTTCCCCCATTCATCCATTATGCATTTCCTCAGCTGCGCAACTGCACAGGGCCTTCGTTGTCTTAATTTGCACTTCATAGTGCGCCACACATTCTCAATTCGGAGACAGGTCAGGACTGCAGGCAGGCCATGCTAGCACCCGCACTCTCTGCCTATGCAACCATGCGCTTGAAATCTGGGCAGAATGTGGTTTGGCGTTATCCTGCTGAAAAATGCAGGTACGTCCCTGGAAAAGACGATGTCTGGATGGCAGCATATGTTGCTCCAAAATGTGTACATCTCTTTCTGCAAAAATGGTGCCCTCACAGATGTGCGAGTTACATGACAGACACTCATACACACTGTCACACCTATACACACACAAACACACACTTTCACAGACAGACACACACAGGCTGGAATGGGCTACAAGACCATCACCAAGCAGCTTGGTGAGAAGGTGACAACAGTTGGTGCGATTATTCGCAAATGGAAGAAACACAACATAACTGTCAGTCTCCCTCAGTCTGGGGCTCCATGCAAGATCTCACCTCGTGGAGTTTCAATGATCATGAGAACGGTGAGGAATCAGCCCAGAACTACATGGGAGGATCTTGTTAATGATCTCAAGGTATCTGGGACCATAGTCACCAAGAAAACAATTGGTAACACACTATGCCGTGAAGGACTGAAATCCTGCAGCGCCCGCAAGGTCCCCCTGCTCAAGAAAGCACATGTACAGAGAACTGGATGAAAGTGGTCTCAGATGAGACCAAAATCAAGCTCTTTGCCATCAACTCAACTCGCCGTGTTTGGAGGAGGAGGAATGACCCCAAGAACACCATTCCCACCATCAAACATGGAGGTGGAAACATTATGCTTTGGGGCTGTTTTTCTGCTAAGGGGACAGGACAACTGCACCGCATCAAAGGGACGATGGACGGGGCCATGTACTGTCAAATCATGGGTGAGAACCCTAAGCCAGGGCATTGAAAATGGGTCAAATACTTATTTCCCTCATTAACATGCAAATCAATTTATAACTTTTTTGAAATGCATTTTTCTGGATTTTCTTGTTGTTATTCTGTCTCTCACTGCTAAAATACACCTACCATTAAAATTATAGACTGATAATTTCTTTGTCAGTGGGCAAACGTACAAAATCAGCAGGGGATCAATTACTTTTTTCCCCCACTGTACATACATATATATGGAAAAGAAACATTACAAGTATAAATCACAATAAGATGTAATAAAGTACAGATAAACAAAGTGTAATAAAATGTGATCTGTTTGAAAATGCAGGGACGTCACTGGAAAAGATGATGTCTGGATGGCAGCATATGTTGCTCCAAAATGTGTACATCTCTTCTGCAAAAATGGTGCCCTCACAGATGTGCGAGTTACATGACAGACAGACAGACAGACACTCACACACACTGTCACACCCACACACACACTTTCACAGAGAGACATATACACACACACACACACACACACACACACACACTTTCACACAGAGACAGGCACACACACACACACACACACACACACACATACATACATACATATGGAAAAGAAACAATACTTTTATAAATCACAATAAGATGTAATAAAGTACAGAAAAACTAAATGTAAGAAAATGTGATCTTTAATACACACAAATATGTATGGCTGGTCGGATGCGTCTTGGACTCGGGTTCCTCTTCATTACGTATAACGCTTTTGCCTTTTGCTAAAGCTTTCCGTGGAGGGGATCGTGGGTGAGTTTGTACCATTCTTGGGGGGCTCTGCCTTGTTGGGGCGGAGCTGTGATCCAGGTGAACAGCAGATCGGGCATAGGTGGGCATGTGGGCAGAGGAGTAGGAAGGCCGGTCAAGCAAATAAGCTTGCTAAGGTACGCAGCAGCAGCAAGCAGCCCCCCCATCCAGCCAGCCAGCCAGTCTGGCTGGCAGTGACTGAGTGGTTGACAGACGGCAAGCAACGGAATGTACGTGCTCTGTGATGTCATAGCAGTCAGCTGAGAGAGGCTCGTGATGTCATCGCTGAGCTGGCTGGCTGGCTGGCTCTGTGTGTGTGTGTGTCTGTGTCTGTCTGTTTTTCTGTTTGTCAGTCTGTCTGTCTGTCTCTCTCTCTCTCTCTCTCTCTCAATCTCCCTCTCAATTCAATTCATTTGTATTGTCAAAGCAATTGGACATACATACATACATACATACATATATGTAGCGTAAGGTACACTTATACATTTCAATTAAAGAAGTGAATTCATAGTATCACCTTATCACGAATCCTGGAGTCTTGTAGAACTCAATTTCTGTAATAATTGGACGCAGACACCAATTCCAAAGATATAAATTGTCAAATTTATTTAAAAACAAAGACTAAATGTAGCACTACACTAATTATACAAAAGGGAAAAACTAATTAAAATTCAACTCTAGATCAACAAATCAAAGACAAATCACTTCCGTGACCAAATCAAAGACCATGGGATCCCATAGGATAACACACAAATCGTTAAACAAAAAAGGTTATAAACACATTGACTACAATACCGGTTAGTAATTCTAGGAATCACTAAGAAACAGTTGAAAGTGCTAAACTGATGGGATATGTAGTACTTTATACTCGAGTGGTCTATGCGATTACACCCTGTTGGTGTTATTAAGAACGCCAAGTACCAGAATGCAGAGCGGGACTGATTTTTGTGCCGTGACTTGTCGGGGGAAAAAGGCGCAGAAAAAACGGACGAGAAGGTGAAGGTAGTATGGCGGTGATGCACGCGTTGGTGAAGTGGGAAAGCGGGGTCGACAAAGACTCTTACAGCGTGATTCCCACTGCTTGCTTTCGCAATTTTGATTTATTCAGCATTGCTGATGATGACGAAGAGACGATTTGAAACTTCAGAGCAGAGTGGAGAGACACGAACAAACCTCCAAAAGGTGGATGGCCTGTCCATGAAGCGCAGATCATTATGACTGGTAACAATGTTTATTTAAAAAAAAAACATTAAAGTCTTTACATGCTATTTGATATATACAATCACAGTATATTTGAAATGAATGTTTAAGTTATTAATGTGTTGTACTTCTAACATACTCTCATAACATGGTAGGTGGTGGTGAGGGCGCTAAAAACTCGTCATACTTGACTGGCATTTGTAAGAACGATTTATTGTGTGTTGTGCTTTACAATAAAATCCCCCAAATCACAAAATAAATTAAACCAGATATAATTTAACTTCAGTTTTGATTCAGTGTTGGCTGTTCATCTTAATTTGTATGGTCAAAGCACAGTATTTTTATGACAAATAAATATAATCCCCAAATATCTGTGGACATAATGCAGGGTTTTATTTATTTTATTTTTATTTTAGGAAAAGAAGGCGAACTAAGAAGAAAACTTAATGACCTAACAAAAATGCCCTGTCCTAAAATGAAGAGAGTACCTAAACCAAACAAAAAACTTCAAATTTCAGATGATAGTGACCTTGATGAACCACAGTTACCGGTGAGATAATTACTGCAAATATAAAATAAATGTATTGCAGGATTGTTTTTTTTTAATCATATTCATATATATATATATATATATATTTTCATTTTAAACTCTCTTCCTCTCTGAATACAGCACAAAATAAGAAAGAAAACCGATGGAGCTTCAAGAATTAGATCCCGTCATATTCTACAGACATTTAAAGAGTCCAGTGAAGTTGAGCTACAGCAAAAAGTTAAGCAGCTCGAAAAGGAAAACACAAGACTTAAAAATGAAAACCAATGTCTTCGAAACCGTATGGTTGATGGTAAGTTTTTTTATTTATAGCAAATAATTCCTTACCTTGATAAATGTTATTCTTCAGTAATTTAGATTCCAGAGTAATGTATTATAGTTGATCATACTGAAGTAATCTAGAACCACAATACAGACTCTTAATGTGCACTGTCTAATAGTTTAATAATACTGATTATTAAATAAAGTTTTTCAACATAACTTCATAATCCTACATTAATGACTATATGCATTACATTAGACCTGGTAATTCTTGTATTTTATCTTTTTTATTTTTTTTGTAGCTAATGTTAATGACCCACAAAAAGGTCAGTTTGCCAATAACATAGAGCAAGTCTCTCAAGTATAATTGCAGGCATTGATGGTTTTGTTTTCACTTTGTATTAAATATATTACTAGAAATGATTATCATTTAATACTAAGGTTTTTTTCTCCAGAGATTCCAGACCTTTTGGACAATCTGAAAAAAATTGTAACAAAAGCCACATTTATCAGCAATGAAGACAAAAGTGTGTCACCATCAAGTGGTTCTGACAGCCCCACAGCAAATTGTTCTGAATCTGACAAAGAATCACCAAAACAGGTATAACACTCTTGGTCTACAATATTACAAAGACAAGGTAAAAATATATATATTGAAAACAAATATTGGTTGTAAACAATCTAATGATGCTACATTATCAGTTATATTCATAGTTAAAGTTGATAATAAGAATGTAATTGAATTATGGGTGTCACAGATTCACTGACTTTATTATGTCTGTAAATTAATAAACTTAGAATTGAGACATACTGTGGTCTTTAATAACACATTTCTGTAACAAAATCACAGCCTTACTGATAATGTATTCCACTTAACATAATATAAGAATAGTTTGGGGATAAACTTGTTTTTTATTTACCATTGTCTTTTAGGTGGAAATATTCCCAGGCACTGGAGTTTACATTGACAAACTGTCCTGGATCCTTGCAGAGAGGTGCAGCACGAATACGTCATATGCAAGAACCCTGACGGTTGCTGTCTTTGACTTTCCAACATTATTAAAGAGCAATCTTCGTGGTGGTGGCAGCAAGAGAGATCCAACTTCGGAGAAAAAGACACCTCTGGATCGCTTAAAGGTGGAAGCCATATATGGTATGTAAATGCTGTTGTACAAAATTTCTAACTCTCCTTTTTAACTGTATAGAACACAAAGGGTTAGCATTTGAAATGTTCCTTTGGCCTTTGTTTTAGTTTCAGAGACTAGAGTTAATTTATTAATAAATAATAATACCTTACATGTAGCAGCTGGAAAGATCCCAAAGTGCTCTACAGACTCACTTCACCCACCACCCTCTGGGGTGCAGCCATTTTGTACCAGCAGATTACTACACAGCAGTAAAGGTGGAGTCATAACAAATTTGTTAGACCTGATTGAGGGAAGCCTGACTTAGAATTCAGCCACGTCACTCTTTCAACAACACCTTGTAAATCACCTTGGATTAATGCTTCAGACATATTAATACATAATAATAATGAATAGTGCCATGGGATCCTTGACAATATAAACTTTCATGTCTCATTTAAATTTGACTTTTGAGCAAATACTTCACATTTCAGTCCAGTTGTGCCACATCAATGTAATGCTTAAGCAAGGTATTAATGGAGAAAAGACTGCCTTTGCATAGCTGCTTCGCCAAGTACAGATTTTACTATGAACTAGTGTAAGACAAGTTTAAGAGCATACACCAAAACATTTAAATACACCCACACACAAAAATGTTGATTTACTGTGGCAATATGTAACTAATGAACCCTTCTCAAAGATATGTGGTATGTTTATTAAAAGATTTTTATATATCTATGTGCAAGTCATTAAATCTATGTGATACATGTTTTTTAGGGGCTACCTCGAAAAAATTGCCCAGTACCCCAAAGAGTGTAATTGGTGGTGCAATTAACAGCAAGATAAATGAACTACGACACAGAATGAAACCAGAGTGAAGATTTGAAGAACCAGATCTGTATTTTTTGTTTTGTTTTCAACAGGGTTGGGGTCAATTCCAATTAAATTTTTAATTCCCTTTTCAATTCAATTCCAATAAAGAATATTCTGTGAATGCAAAAAGTAATTGCAATTTTGAATTGATTTGTAGGAGGAATTGGAATTGAAAAACAGGAATTGACCCCAACCATGGTTTTCAGTGAGTGTTGTACAAATTGATAGGTCAGGGTTTCTGTAAAAACTTAATAGAGGCCAGCAGGCGTGCACGATCTGGGAAAAACTGCTCCACTACAACAGACCTCTTTCCCTTCGTTTTCTCTAAAAACCTCCTGATATCCTTCACTGCAGCTCTGACTCACCGAGGACGAGGAGGCGAGAGAGGAATCCGTGAAGCCGCCCTCACTGTCACTCCGAGCCGCGATGCTCCAGCGTGTAGCCGGACCTTTCCCCACCAAGCCGCTCGCTACCCCAGCTTCACTACTGTGCCACCACTTCTTTTACTGCCACTATTTACCAACACCGTCCGTGCTCCCTCCCAGCACCTTCTTAGTGCGTTTTTTCCACCCGGCGCCTCGGCTTGTACCGCCGAGCCTGGCCCTGCCTCCTCCTCGGCTACACCCTGTGTGTCTGTCTGCCCGTCTGCTGGCTGCTGAGGTTGTTCCTCGTCACTAACCAGCGCCCCGTGCACCGCCTCAACACCATCTCCCCCCGGCGTCTCGGTCGTCACTATCCCCCGCTGCCTCGACCCCGTCCCCCAGCTGTGCGTCATCGCCTCCGGGCAGCTCTTCCCCCGTCACGGCATCAGTGGTACCATCGGTCCGACCGGCGACTGTCTCCTCCGCCGGGGCTCGATCTCTGTCTGCCCGCTGCATCTGTGGCTGCGGGCCGGTGTCTCTATTCCTCCCCGCGTCGCCCCGCTCCTCCTCCCGCTCCCTGTCCTGCTCGGGACAGTTCCTCACGACATGCCCCTCGCTCCCACACCTGAAACACTTCATGGACTCCGAAGTAGCGAACACGACGTAGTCGGTATTGTCGATCTTAAATTTAAAAATGACATTAAGATCCTCATTGATGTTATTGAGGATCATATACAGCTGCCTTCGGAAGGACACGACGTGTTTCAGTTGCGGGGCTTTGCAGCCCAGCGGGACCCTCTTAATGCCGGACATCAGCTGCCCGAGCCGGTGCGGATGAACGGAGGGACGTTAGACAGCGTTACCTTCCGGGCAGGAGCAGCGAGCGGCAACACCGGGGTGAAAGTGTCGTCTAACACTGTGCCATTAGCCACTAGCTGATTGAGCAGATCAGTGGTTTTTAAGAAGATAACAATGGCAGCAGACTTGATATTTTCACACCCTGCTACCTCCCCAACCGCTAACACACACTGCTCTAGGGGGCAGAACTGCACCGGAGCGATCTTGACTCCATGGCGTCGGGTCAGTTTTTCAAAAGACGCATTCAGGGGGTCCGACCCCCCGACCCGGGAAGAACTACCGGTACTCCCCCCTCCCCTCCCCTGTTCCCCCACAATAAGAAAAGCACTGAAAACAGAAGACAAAATAAACAAACTGAAAAAAGTAAAGCAACAAAAAAACGCAGCCAAAGGACAGAGCTCTCAGCAGCACTCCCGCTCACTGCAGACCCCTCCCACACACTCCCAGCTGAGAGAGAGAGAGAGAGAGAGAGAGAGAGTTAGTGTCTGTCTGTCTCTCTCTCTCTGTAGATGCATCATAGGGAACATATGTAACAATCTCTCTTTTTGTTTACCAAAAATGAGAATGAACGTATTTCAAGTGGGTGTTGCCTTGGTTGGAAACGTTTTAAGATTATTTATGAAGTGTAAAGTGGATTTGTCTCAGTTCTCCGTAGTTTTCAATGTATGTGCCATTCAGTAGCGTTCATGTTACAGATGTGCCCTATGCAGTGGTAGGGTCAATAAAATGTCAGTAAAACTTTATTTTAGCAATTATGGAGGGGAAGAACTGCAAATAGAGGGTCCCCACTAATTATCTAACTTACCAACAACGTTTCAAATTAGGTCTTGCGAAGCTGCCAAATAATGCTGTATAATCGTATGTGTCTTCATACACCGGCTGCTATAGTCTGATAGCTTTGATTATATATATATATATTTTCTCGTGAACCACAAATGCTATTTGCTTGATTTTTACAGAGTATGTTATAAATACCATTGTTATGAAGCCTGACAAATTGTATGCTGTAATTATGAATATTTTCAAATCATTTGTTTGTTTTTCCTAACATGTTACAAATGTTCCCTATGTGAAAGATGCATTATATCTTAATAACGTCTAAACCATTAAAGATATACAGATTATTATTTTCGGTAAAGTTATAACACATTGCTATTAACTATGTGTGTCAGTAAAAGTTTAAAAAATCCTAACAATTTTTTATTGATCCTGCAAAATAAGTGTTTAGGGAACATTTGTAACATAGTTAGGGTTAGCCACTGGGTAAGGGTTACATCTTCAGCAGTAAGTTTATTCATGTTAATTATTCTCATCAATGTTAAAGAACAATAAGTTCTATCATGTGTGTCGATAAAATGCTGATATTCCATAACGTTTGCTTGTGTATTCTGCAAAACACATATTTAGGGAACATTTGTAACATTAGGGTTACGATTTGCCATAGACGCGGAATGAGTTTGATTGTGATGTTAAATGGGGTTTAAAGACGCAGTCGCCTCAGTGCTGATTACTATTGCTGTGTTTCTCCACTTCTACTCCATGCTTGGGAACGCCCACATCCAGTGACGTCAAAACCGGTGGAAAAGCGGGCCGGTTCAAAAAAGATCAGCTGGATCCCAGGCCGAGCAGCAGCTCCGGCTCCAGCACCGGCACCATGTCGCTGGAAAAGCGCTAAGTGAGCTCACAGTGAGCTCAGTGTAATGTCTGCTCTGGTGAGCTCACAGTGTGACCTAGTCGTGAGTTCACGTCTTCACTGGGTAGTCCTTGACAACTTAATTGACTCAATTCTTGGGCTTAATTGGTCAAAATGACCATTGGTTGAAGGTACTCAGGGACTGATGTGTAGAGAGACTTATTAAACCTGCAGGATTGTGGTTTTCCCAGAACAGAATTAACCAGTGTAGCGTTATGTTGGGTGTATTCTGATAAGAGCATTTTAGCTCTGAGCTGAAGCACTGATCTAAAGAAGACCTCTCCCCCCCAAATTTATCAGATTTCCTTAACTCATCAGCATGTGAACTGGTTTACATCAAAGTGACAGTCTTGGGAGGATGGCACCAAGAATGGGCCAAATAGCTTGGAATCCCTGCTGTGAGATGTCTGGGGAAGGGGGCCTGTAGGAAATAAAAACTCTTTGAAATGGACGAGAGCCGAAATCCCGACACAGAGCTACGAACCCGTGCCAACCGGCATTTCCAAAAGATGGCATGGATTGACATCAGTCATAAATCAAGCCCCCCTTAATCGTTTGACTTAATGACTTAAATGACTTAATCGTTTCTCCAGATAGGCAGGAATTGTTTCTGTTAACGAGCGATTGACACTAGGTAAATGACGACCGTGGGATCGCATCTTCCTAGTGCACATCAAAGACGGACATCTGCTTTGGATCCATCACCTCTTCACGGGAGGACAGATCATAAAACGGACCCGGACCTGTATCTTCTGATTGGATGAACGGCCATAAGATGTTACGTCATTTTCCTATAAAGCTGCACTCATGTTGGTAAACATTAAGTTCTCACTGAAGGAATTATTCCTGACGTGGGGCTTCCGAGCGGCTCGATTAAAGTTCTATTTGCTTTATCTCCATGATTTCTCCACTTATTTCCCACACGGTTCTACACCATATAATCACAGTTTAAACGATATTAAATCAAATCGCAGCCAATCAGCTTTTCTTCATTTTGAAATCATTTAATGAGAGCATTACATTTATTTTGGTAAGACTAAATTAGAATGCATATTTCCTGTAACCAACTAAACACATTTATACATTTTGCTACAAGTAAGACTAAAAATAGATCATGTAGTACTGTATACCCGCTGCTACAGCCATCACTGTGATTCTCTCTCCGTCACAAGAGGCACGTCATCAGGGGCCCAGTTGATAAGGACAGTACAGGAACCTAAAACATGCACTGCAGCAGTCACATGATTCACAGCAAAAAAAATGTTACAATACAGCTTCATGTGAAACCCTCAAAACCCAGCACAGAAGACTGGTGAATAATCATGTACTGGCACTAGGAAACACATGAAAACAAAAAACAATAAGCTCGTACCTTATCCATATTAAGATCTCTTTGTAGTGGCCTTACATAGATCATGGCAGAGCCAATGTGGATTTCTGGGTCCCTTCAATATTTCATGAGTACCCCTCATCAGGGCAAGGAATAACATCCAAGATCCTGAAATCTTCATGAGTTCAAATCCAGCCCCTCACTCAGTTTAGGATACGATTCCAAGAACTGATTTCTGAATCCTTCACAACTGCGCTCACATCCTGACATGAAATACAACTCAAATGTGAATCTAATGAACATCTTACTCACTAATAGACAACCTTGGATTCACAATAGGTTTCTATTCTTTTCATTTGTATAGCATGTGCACGTAGAACAAGCGAATGGATCACAAACGGGCAAATATTCCCGATCTGAATTCCACACATTTCATTAGGAGAGGCATCTGAAAGGATTTGGGGAGCTTTCAAATTGTAATAGTTGATGATATTTCAGTAGCACAGGACAGTGCTTTAATAAAACGTCTAATATATCCAAGGTACATATAACATTACATGTCACTCATATAGCTGTCTTGTTTTCCCAATGTTTCTTGTGCTGTGCAGTATATGTACAACTAAATAACACTTTATAAGATCTGTCTTCTAGTTGTTTTACGGTGCTGCTCCGGTTGCGCTGCGGGTTAAACGCCCAGAGCATCAGAGCGGCGGCGTCGGAGCAGCACTGGGCCCCCAAACAGCGCGGCTCGAAACCTACATAGAGCCAAACATTTTAACCTTTTGACTTGTCCATTATAACCTCAATTAAATCATTAATATCATATATAACTCTTTTAATAATCATTATTGTAATCATCGCTTCACTGCACCGGCTCTTTTCATGCTGTATTACAGCAGTGCTCTGTTCACACAATCTCTCTCTCTCTCTCTCAATTCAATTCAATTCAATTCAAGGGTGCTTTATTAGCATGACAAACAGTTTCGTAGTGTTGCCAAAGCAGTTAATATTATATACATAAATTGAAAAATAATAAAAGGTAAGAAAAATAATGTATAAATAAAATCTTAATAGACATGTACATTTACTTTATTTATACTTAACAAGTTTACAGCTGGTGCTCCTGTATGTTTTCACAGTGAGCCCCTCAGGCTGTGGCAGGCGGCTACATATTGGGCGGCCAGGGGGGCAGTGTGTCCCTCCCCCAGGAGGATAGCTATTTGTTTTTCATGTATCAATTCAGAAAATGATTTTACAATATTTATGAATTTATTAAAGAATGTGTCCCTTATTTTGGCATATTTATTGCAGTGGAGGAGGAAGTGCATCTCTGTCTGGACCTCTCCTGTCTCGCAGTGACCACAGCGCCGCTCCTCTCTGGGCAGCCAGCTCTGCCTGTGTCGGCCTGTCTCTATGGCCAGGCTGTGGTCACTGAGCCTGTACTTGGTCAGGATGCGTCTCTGCTTCGTATCTCTGACAGTGAAGAGATACTCTGTCAGGGTGTTTTCTCTGTTTAGGGCCCGATAGCAATCCAGTTTACTTTGGGAATTTGGTTTCATTGTTCCAATGTTCCAGATAGGAGGTTTTGATTATCTTTATGATTTGGTTGACTCTAATTGGGGGCAGGTAAGCAGTGCTGACCTGAAGCTGGTCTCTGTTCGCAGTATTAGCGGGGGTCAGTGCCGTGAGCTTCAGGGCCAGCTGACTCAGGGGACTCTTTTCAGGGCTGAACTCTTGGGTTTGGAGGACCTTGTACTGCAGTGAGTCTGACTCACTTTTCTTCAGGTGCACCAGAATTGCAGTGCTCTTTTCTTTATATTAATGAGAGTTGGGTAGCGGCCTTATTCTGCCCTGCATGCGTGGTTTGGTGTGTTCTTCTTCTGATTGTGTAGAAAGCTCTTCTTGTTTTGTCTTTGAGTGCCTTCACTGCCAGGTTAAAGTCAGGGGTGCTGAGGACCATGTTGAACAATTTAAGCTCAGCCTCCTGCAGTTGTGCGCTGCTGTGTTTGAGCATCTCAGTGCTGATGCTGTCCGGGATGCAGGCTTTTCTGGGTGGAAGTGCCTGGAGCTTTTTAGATATTTCCTGTAGGGTGATTGGAGCATCAGTTGGGTTTTGATTATTTTTAATTGATTGTTCGAGTAATTTCAGTTTTTCCCTGGGTTCAATTTGTTTGTGTGTCAGATCATTTTGTTGGATATCTTTATAAAGCTTTTCAAAGTATTTTTTCCAAATGGTTCCATTTTGTATTGCCAATTCTTGTTGTTTTGTTGAATTTAAATTGTTCCACATTTCCCAGAACTGGATGTTTTTGATTGGATAGGTGCCTTAAATTTGTTCGTATTGATTTACACTCATCATCAAACCATGTCTGTGTGTGTGTGTGATTCTGGTTTATCTTTTTCTTTGTCTTTTTAAGATTTGCCATTGTGGCTGCAATTTGAAATATTTGATTGATATCATTTATGGCCAGATTTAGTCCTGAGATGTCAGGCTGATACTGTGAGCTGAGGAAAGAGTTGATGATGTTGGTTATTTCTGTAGAACTGATTGCTTTGTTAAATTCCTCTGTGCTGTTTGGAGCCCATCTGTATGTTTAATTAAGGTTGTACAGCTTACCGGGCTGTGTCTGTGTGTTGCTGGCCTGACTTCTGCTTTTCAGAATCGATTTGCAATGGTCATTTTGACCAATTAAGCCCAAGAATTGAGTCAATTAAGTTGTCAAGGACTACCCAGTGAAGACGTGAACTCACGACTAGGTCATACTGTGAGCTCACCAGAGCAGACATTACACTGAGCTCACTGTGAGCTCACTTAGCGCTTTTCCAGCGACATGGTGCCGGTGCTGGAGCCGGAGCTGCTGCTCGGCCTGGGATCCAGCTGATCTTTTTTGAACCGGCCCGCTTTTCCACCGGTTTTGACGTCACTGGATGTGGGCGTTCCCAAGCATGGAGTAGAAGTGGAGAAACACAGCAATAGTAATCAGCACTGAGGCGACTGCGTCTTTAAACCCCATTTAACATCACAATCAAACTCATTCCGCGTCTATGGCAAATCGTAACCCTAATGTTACAAATGTTCCCTAAATATGTGTTTTGCAGAATACACAAGCAAACGTTATGGAATATCAGCATTTTATCGACACACATAATAGAACTTATTGTTCTTTAACATTGATGAGAATAATTAACATGAATAAACTTACTGCTGAAGATGTAACCCTTACCCAGTGGCTAACCCTAACTATGTTACAAATGTTCCCTAAACACTTATTTTGCAGGATCAATAAAAAATTGTTAGGATTTTTTAAACTTTTACTGACACACATAGTTAATAGCAATGTGTTATAACTTTACCGAAAATAATAATCTGTATATCTTTAATTGTTTAGACGTTATTAAGATATAATGCATCTTTCACATAGGGAACATTTGTAACATGTTAGGAAAAACAAACAAATGATTTGAAAATATTCATAATCATACAATTTGTCAGGCTTCATAAGAATGGTATTTATAACATACTCTGTAAAAATCAAGCAAATAGCATTTGTGGTTCACGAGAAAATATATATATATAATCAAAGCTATCAGACTATAGCAGCCGGTGTATGAAGACACATACGATTATACAGCATTATTTGGCAGCTTCGCAAGACCTAATTTGAAACGTTGTTGGTAAGTTAGATAATTAGTGGGGACCCTCTATTTGCAGTTCTTCCCCTCCATAATTGCTAAAATAAAGTTTTACTGACATTTTATTGACCCTACCACTGCATAGGGCACATCTGTAACATGAACGCTACTGAATGGCACATACATTGAAAACTACGGAGAACTGAGACAAATCCACTTTACACTTCGTAAATAATCTTAAAACGTTTCCAACCAAGGCAACACCCACTTGAAATACGTTCACTCTCATTTTTGGTAAACAAAAAGAGAGACTGTTACATATGTTCCCTATGATGCATCTACAGAGAGAGAGAGAGAGAGAGAGAGAGAGAGAGAGGTGCTAAGGCACATTTGTAACATAAATTAGGGAACATTTGAAACATGCTTAGGGAACATTCATAAGAACATAAGAACATAAGAACATAAGAACATAAGAAAGTTTACAAACGAGAGGAGGCCATTCGACCCATCATGCTCGTTTGGTGTCCATTAATATCTAAGTGATCCATGGATCCTATCCAGTCTATTTTTAAATGTTCCCAAACTTTCAGCTTCTACCACTTTCCATCTTGAATGCCTTGAAGCCCAATTTCCATTTGTGTCCCCTGGTTTGTGTGTCCCTGCTGATCTGGAAAAGCTCCTCTGGTTTGAGGAACCTTTCATGATTTTGAAGACTTGGATCAAGTCCCCACGTAATCTCCTCTGTTCCAGGGTGAAAAGGTTCAGTTCCCTCAGTCTCTCCGAGTAGGACTTTCCCTTCAGACCTGGAATAAGTCTGGTTGCTCTCCTCTGAACTGCCTCTAAAGCAGCAATATCCTTCTTGAAGTGTGGTGCCCAGAACTGTACACAGTATTCCAGATGAGGTCTAGCGCATTGTACAGTCTTAACATTACTTCCCTTGTTTTAAATTCTACACTTTTGACGATATACCCTAGCATTCTGTATGCCTTTTGTATTGCTTCCCCACATTGTTTGGATGGAGAAAGTGAATCCACATAGATTCCTAGGTCTTTCTCATGCATTACTTCATCTAGATCTGTACCTCCCATAGTGTAATTATAGTGGACATTTTTGTTTCCTGCATGTATTACCTTGCACTTGTCCACATTGAATTTCATTTGCCAGGTGTCAGCCCACAACTGAATTTATCTAAGTTCCTCTGAATAGCATGTGCTGCCAAGATTGTATCTGCTAAGCCACCTATTTTAGTATCATCTGCAAATTTGACAAGGTTGCTAAGTATCCCAGAGTCCAGATCATTAATATAGATTAGAAAAAGCAAAGGCCCTAGTACTGATCCCTGTGGAACTCCACTAACAACCTCACTCCAGTTAGAAGTGACTCCTCTAATCTGTTTCCTATACATCAACCAGTTCATAATCCATCTACTTACATGACCCTGAATGCCTACAGCTTCCAATTTGAGGATCAGTCTTTGGTGTGGAACCTTATCAAAAGCTTTTTGGAAATCTAAGTATATCATATAATATGCTTTCACGTGATCTACAGCTGCAGTTGCATGTTCAAAAAAATTTATTAAGTTAGTAAGACATGATCTGCCTCGTCTAAACCCATGTTGACTATCTCCAAGAATATGGTTTTCATTGAGATGCTCCTCTATTTTCTCCACTTTCTTGTGGATTGGTATGAAATTTGCTGTCTTCCAGTCAGTGGGAACATCCCCTGTTCTAAGTGTCATTTGGAATAATCGAGTTAGCGGCCTATACATAATTTCCCTCATTTCTTTAAGTACTGTTGGAAATATCCCATCTGGCCCAGGTGATTTGTTTGATTTTAATTCTGCTAGTCCCTTTAGTACCTCCTCCTTATTTATCCTCATCTCTCTTAGGGTTTGACTGGACTGATTGTCAACCTGTGGCATGTCATCTGTTTTTTCTTTTGTAAAAACCTCTGTGAAATACTCATTTAGAATATTTGCCACATCTTGTTCGTTTTCCAAGATACCTCCATTTTTGCCCTTTATCTGTTTCACCTCCTCCTTAATTGACCGCTTGCTGTTGTAATTTTGAAAAAAGCTCATTGCATTGGTTGTAGCTCCAAGAGCTATGTTTCTTTCTATTTCCCTCTTTGCTTTCCTGATCCCTTTCTTAAGATCTCTTTGCAGCTCAACATATTCTATGTATTTTGTTTCATCACCATCCCTTTTGTATGTGCTATACAACATTTTCTTCCTCTTTATATTTTTTTGCATGCCTCTGGTTTGTATGTATGTATGTATGTATGTATGTATGTATGTATGTGTGGAAGGAAAGTTAGAAATTCTTTTCTCACAACTGTTTTTCTTTCTTGTATACTTAAGAAAGATAAGGTCAAGCTAGAAGGTCAGGACAATGTCAAACAGAATGACCTATGTGCCTGTTCCCTAATACCATGTGTAGACCTATGAACTCTGTTCTATAATGATATATGTTCTGCTTAGTTAGCCTTTAAGATAACATAGTAATGACTTTCTAGCATGTATGTATGTATGTATATATATATATATATATATATATGTATGAATGTATGTATGTCCAATTGCTTTGACAATACAAATGAATTGAGAGGGAGAGAGAGAGAGAGAGAGACAGACAGACAGACTGACAAACAGAAAAACAGACACACACACAAACACACACACACACAGAGCCAGCCAGCCCACCAGCCAGCCAGCCAGCCAGCTCAGCCATGACATCACGAGCCTCTCTCAGCTGACTGCTATGACATCACAGAGCACGTACATTCCGTTGCTTGCCGTCTGTCAACCACTCAGTCACTGCCAGCCAGACTGGCTGGCTGTCTGGATGGGGGGGCTGCTTGCTGCTGCTGCGTACCTTAGCAAGCTTATTTGCTTGACCGGCCTTCCTACTCCTCTGCCCACATGCCCACCTATGCCCGATCTGCTGTTCACCTGGATCACAGCTCCGCCCCAACAAGGCAGATCCTCCCAAAAATGGTACAAACTGATCCACGTTCCCCTCCACGGAAAACTTTAGCCCAAAATAAGGGACACATTCTGTAACAACATAATGGATGCCCACCCAACCTGTGACAAAACTGAGAAAAAAGAAAAACACTCAGTCCTCCTGGGGGAGGGACACACAGTCACCCTGGCTGCCCAATATGTCAGCGCCTACCACAGCCTGAGGGACACAGTGACACACGAGCACCGGCTGTAAATATAATGTAAATACTCGTTTGTAATGCATGTCGTTGTATTTCAAAAAAGGAATCTGGAAATAGTAAACCTATTTTCTTTATGTGTATGTATTAAAGATATTAAAGATTAAAGATTAAAGATCACATTTTATTACATTTTCTTTTTCTGTACTTGATTACATGATTCATAATTCTATTATTCATTTTCCGTGTATATGTATATATGTATGTATATGTGTGTATATATATGTATATGTATGTATGTCCAATTGCTTTGACAATACAAATGAATTGAATTGAGAGGGAGAGAGAGAAATAGAGAGAGAGAGAGAGGAATATGAGCTCCTAAAAACATTTGTTTTTATACATAAGCAGATTTAATTTGTCATTTACAAATGAATATATAGCACTATAAACATACACAGAAGACATGGAATAGAAATTCAGAAGAAAAAGTATTCAAAAAATAATAATTTTAAGAAAAACACAAAAAGAAG
Source organism: Amia ocellicauda (assembly GCF_036373705.1). Lineage (NCBI taxonomy): Eukaryota > Metazoa > Chordata > Actinopteri > Amiiformes > Amiidae > Amia > Amia ocellicauda. Next base: position 329,540 of record NW_027102984.1, on the reverse strand, counting down.
AAAGCAGAGAGACAGTTCTGGAAGAAAAGTGAGAAAAGAAAAGCTGAAGACAAGAATTGGAGGTAAGACCTTTCACCTATAGAGACAAATTATTAAACAAAACAATATATATTAATAAAATAAATAAGCATTCTCAGTAGTTGACTCAGCCAATGAAAATGCAGAGCTCCGATTTGAATAGAGTGACAGTAGGAGAGAGCCCAACTGCCACTGAGACTGATACAAATCTATCGAACAGCAGTCTGACTGCAGAGCTGCCTTTTGAAATCCGATACCCTGAAGACATTCGCTCTGCACAGGCTAAGAAGGACTACAAACAAGCTGTGATGAGAGCATCTCCTGAGACCCTCATCCTAGACTACACCGGTAATGGAGAAAACAGGGTCAAGAACAATCTACTGTTCTACACCGCCTTTCACAAAACCCTGTGCCAGACATACCCCAATAACAACAAGAGGGGCATTAGCAGAGGCAGGCAGATCTCAGTGCTGGTAGAGAAAGACACAGACAGTGTGATGCTCACTTTTAATGTATACCACAACGGGACCATCATGGTGCAGGGCAGCGAGAGTAGCCTGGACCAATTATCTCTCGGCTTCCACACCTCAAAGCAGCAGACTGAGGTAGAGAAACGTGCCAGAGCCAGCCACCCTGCAGTCTGCCCCCAGCCACACGGAGCCAGACAGTGCCCCATCTCCCACAGACTGCCCCCCTGTCTACCCAAACTCTCCAGCAACATTAAAACACTAAAGGAATGCCTATCAGTGCTGGAGCTGGAGTTTGCGGAGTTCAGGGAGCAGACCTTGAGCACCCTGGCCCAGACCTCCTTGTGCGATCAGCTCCGGGATGAGATGCACAGACTAAAGATGCAGCACAAGGCTGAGATCCATGAGCTGAGAGCAGCAGTGAGAGACCTGGAGGAGCAGAGCCAAACCCTGAGGACGGAGCTGCGCAGAGCGAGGGAGGAGCTGACCAGGACACCCCAGCACAGCCAGCTAAGGAGCCTGCAGAGCCAGCTGGAGGAGCTAAGAGAGAAGCTACACATCACTGGAGCACAGAGACTGCACTGCACTGACCCCACAACACCTCCAACCCCTGACACCTCCAACACTGATGCACCCACTGATCCACCCACACTCCCCACCACTCCTGACACCCCCACTATCACCAGACCTGCCACTAATACACAAACCCCTGAAACGCCACTCCCCCAAAACACACCCGCTGCCCCCACCACTCCCGACGCAAACCCGGAGTGGCAGGTCAACACAGAGGTGGTCATTCTGAGCGACTCCAATGGGAAGTTCCTGGATGAGAGGTGCCTCTTCCCTGGGTGAAAAGTGAAAAAGCTTTGGTGCCCGACAGCACAGAGAGCCCTGGAGCTGCTCTCCAAGAGGAGGCTGTGCCAGGTCAAACACATCCTCATCCACACCGGCACTAACGACCTGAGTGCCCGCAGGGGCGATGCGGCCTCAGCCCTGAGACAGGTGGCAACGAAAGCCACAGAGGAATTCCCAACTGCCAAAATCACCATCTCCACACTGCTGCCCCGCACAGACGTGCCCCTGCACATCATCCAGGCCATCAACGCAGAAGTGTCCCGAAGATGTGCCCTCCTCCCCAACGTCCACCTGGCACACCACTGAGACATCCAGCCACATCACCTGTATGACCACGTCCACCTCAACAAGACGGGTGTGAGGATCTTCGCAAAGGTCCTCAAGGACACAACCCTGGGCCGAAACCCCACACACCCCCACCCCATATCTTGTTCATTTTCCAAAATACTTCAATTTTTGCCCTCTATCTGTTTCACTTCATCCTTTATTGACCTCTTGCTGTTGTAGTATTGAAAAAAGCTCTTTGCATTCGTTATAGAGCTATGTTTCTTTCTATTTCCCTCTTTGCTTTCCTGATCCCTTTCTTAAGATCTATTTGCAGTTCACCATATTCTTTGTATTTTGTTTAGTCTCTATCCCTTTTGTATGCGCTATACCACATTTTCTCTCTCTTCAAATTTTTTTGCATACTTCCATTAAACCATTTTGGCCAATGTTTTTTGGTCCTCAATTTGCTAAGTTTTGGTATAAATTTCTCCTGAGCCTCAAGTAGTATATTCTTAAATATACCCATCCATTTTCAACTGAATCTGATCCAGTATGCTCCAGTCTACCTCTTCCAAGTGTCGCCTCATACCTTCAAGGTTTGCTTTTCTAAAATTGTAGACCATTGCTTTAGACTTGGGCCTTGTTTCTAGAAAGAATGCCTCAAAGATGACCATATTGTGATCACAGTTTGCTATTGATTCTATAACTAATGTCCCTCTGACTCTATCTAACATCTCGGTTATTTGAAGGGAAATCTGTCAAGGTCACTGTTAAGGTACAACGCTTCAGTTGAAGCAGCCCTTCGGATCCCAGTGAATCGGGCAGTCAGGCCAGTCAGCGTTTCAGCTACAGGGGAGACTTTTCAGCAGGAGACGAGCGCTCGGGAAGAAAAATGCACAGACACAGAAGTAGTCCGTTCGTTTATCTTCAGTTTATTTAAAGTTTCACACAGCCTTTATACAGTCTAACAAACATCTTCAGTGATAGTTACGGGGCAGTCCCGATATGTAGTTACACACCATAATAGTACTGATTTTGCAGTGTTCCCACAAGCAGGTACACATGTCATGCCTCGTGGGAATGTTATTGTCCGAGGATGTGTGTAACCCATAATATATTTGTGTTTCGGGAAGGGGAAAATGTAGCACATACTGTACGAACAACATGTTTTGTGTCTGCCACAGCTGCTTGGATTACAAGCAGTTCTGCAAGCTATTTCAGCAGTGTGCATAAGACATAGATAATAAGTAAAGTTATGAATAACTCACAGTTCCTAACTAGTAACTTACTGGAAAGTTTCCTATATTTTCTAACAGTTATACAGTGGGTATATACAATACATAGGAGGCAATTTTACCCCAACAGTCACCGTTGACAATTGGAAACAGCTCCTCAGTGGAATATGCCAGTAATGAGGACATAAGTGTACAAACATAAAGAAAGTCCTGCTATTACAAACTGCCAGCAAATGCATGTAATGCATTACTCATCTATTCAAAATACCTAGTTTACTGCATTACTATGATTATTATTATCCAATATAGAAATATATTAACACATTAGTCTCAGTAACGTGCATTTTTCACCTTTAATTGTGTGTAATTTCCAGGAAAATAGTGTTGATACATTTTGAATAGTCAGTGAAACATATCAATTTTCAAAGACTTCATGTCCCTCTTAACAGCCCTAGCAAACAATGCATTTACAGCATATTAATAAATAAAGAATACTTTAAGGGGGATGGTGTAAAACATCCATAGGAACAGCAGAGAAACTGTAAGTTAAACATGAACCTGAGATATTTCCACAATGTTTCTGGGTTAAAAAATAGGATCACCAAATAAATAAGCAAGTAAATCTTAAAGTACAGCTATAGATAATTCATTTTTGTAAGGATATTATACATTATTGACAATGTTTTCTGTATCAGTTGTTAAAACCCCTAAAAAGAGCACATTATAAATGGTCAATGTGATATATTTCCAGCACACAATCCCCAAAGAAATGACAGGAATTTAGGACTGTGTTGTGGAAATACCATTTTAACTTGTATAAAAGGAAAGCTTTAAAGTTAATCTCTACTTTCTTTGGGTCTCAAATATTTAATTCTTAATTCCCTTAACTGGTCTTGGTTTGTATCGTTGAAATGCAATTTGATCACAGAATTTATCTATTTAACATGTCAAACAGTAGGTGGCAGAGTTTACATTACATTATTTGTCATTTAGCAGACGCTCTTATCCAGGGCGACTTACATTTATTATTATTATTATTATTATTATTATTATTATTATTATTATTAATATTTTTATTTCTTGGCAGACGCCCTTATCCAGGGTGACTTACAACATAACTGCAAAAATACAGTGAAGTACAATCAATCAATCAATCCATTTTTATTTGTATAGCGCCCTTCGCAGGGTAGCCACAGAGTGCTTTACAGACTGGTAAACATAAAACAAACGTACAGCAAAATAAAAAACATAAATACAATAAAATCAAATATAGACCTGTAAACATTTTACATGATCTAGAATAAAGTGAGTGAACATTTAAGTAAATAAAGCATTTAGGAACGGAGGAGAGAAAAACAAGAAAACTCCTAAGGATGGCATGTAGGAGAAAATGAATCTCTGGGGGTCCACGGCCTAGGGCCTAGGCCTAATGGTTGCCTCCCCTCCAGGCAGTATACTTATTACAGCAGCAAGGAGATCAGAAAGTTCTTTATCGGTGCTGCTGGCTGTGGTCTTCCCTGTGGAGGAGGCCTCTCGCTGGCCATCGGGGGTGGAGGGTTTGGACCATCAATAGGCTTTGGGTTGCGATGGCTCATCAAACCTTGGGTGTGGATGCCCCGTTGACCCTCCATTGTGAGGTGCTTCTGGGATGGGTTGTGCCTCATCAGACGGGTAGGGAGGTGCCAGTCCCTATAGTGCTTTAAATATTAATAAGAGCACTTTAAAGTCTATCCTGTAGTGCACGGGCAGCCAGTGAAGAGAAGCCAATACTGGAGTGATGTGTTCATGTTTTTATGTTTTTGTTAGGATTCTTGCAGCAGCATTTTGGACTGAAGTGCACAAATAGCTCTGTTTGTGCTGCCTGACAGAATGGCATTACAGTAGTCCAATCTAGATGTAACAAATGCGTGTATCAATTTCTCAGTGTCCTGTAACGAGAGGAATTGTCTTAGTCTAGCAATGTTTCTAAGCTGGAGGAAAGAAGATCTCGACACATTCTGAATGTGTGATTCAAAAGATAGATTATGATCACAGATGACACCCAGGTTTCATGCCATCCCCTTAGGGGAGAAATTAAAGTTATCATTACTCAGTTTTGTTAGTGAATGATGAACAGTTCGATTTTTGTCTCCTAAAATTATGACTTCTGTTTTGTCAGAATTAAGCATAAGAATTTTTTTTCTCATCCATGTTTTAATCTCAGACAGACAGCAGATTCGTTTTTCTAGGTCTATGGTGTTGTTAGGATTTACTGACAGATATAATTGTGTGTCGTCTGCATAACTGTGAAAGTTAATATTATGTCGTCGAATGATATCACCTAAAGGGAGCATGTACAATGAAAAAAGTATAGGTCCGAGGACTGAGCCCTGTGGGACTCCGTACTTAACCTCAGTTAAATTTGAGTGGTTCTCGTTAATCTGTGCATATTGGAGTCTGTTTGACAGATATGATTTAAACCATGAAAGCACATTGCGAGATAGGCCAATACGGTTTTCTAAGCGGTGTATCAAGATTTTGTGGTCGATTGTGTCAAAAGCCGCACTTAAGTCTAATAAAATAATAACACTGGTGTGCCCTACATTGGAGGACTGAAACACGTCATTCAATACTTTTAACAGGGCCGTTTCTGTACTAAGGCCGGAACGGAAGCCTGATTGAAATTCTTCATAAAGATGATTATCGGTTAAAAAAGCTTGCAGTTGGTTTTCAACTACTTTCTCTAGAACCTTAGAAAGGAAGGGAAGGTTTGAGATAGGTCGATAGTGTTTAAGTTGGTTAGGGTCGACACTGGGTTTCTTAAGAAGTGGTTTAATTACAGCTATTTTAAATGATTCAGGAACAGATCCTGAGAATAAAGAGACATTGATAATATTGTGTATTCTGTGAATAATTCATGGCAGAGATTGTTTTAGCAGTTTAGTGCGTATAGGGTCTAGTGCGCAGGTTGTTGTTTTCATTTTAGTAATTAAGGAGACCAATTCCTGGTGATTTACTACGTTAAACGAGTCCAAGGTAGGCAGGGGCTGTGAAGGACTGCATGTGTCAGCTATAGTATCTGTGTATGTTTCCTGTTCTATCTGTTTTCTAATGCTGTTAACTTTGCTATTGAAATGATCCATGAAGTCACTACAGGTGAAATTGGGGGGGATGACCTCTGAAGGCTTTACCTTCTGGTTAGTAAGTGTCGCTATTGTATTAGAAAGAAAATGCGGGTTATTCTTATGCGTCTCTATTAAATTGGAGTAGTAGGCAGACCTAGCAGAGGACAGGGCCTGCTTGTATCTTATTATACTGTCATTCCATGCCATGTGAAGACCTCTAGTTTTGATTCTCTCCATTTACGCTCACATCTACGGCATTCTGTTTTAAGTGAGCGAGTGTGTTCGTCAAACCACGGTGAGTGTTTTGTTGGTTTTTATTTGTCGTGTCCTTAATGGGGCTACTAAAGCAGTGCTTAGTGTATTGTTGAAATTATTTAATAATTCATCTGCAGATCCTTCTTTTGATAAAGCTAGCATTTGGCAACAGGGTAGTGAATTTATGAATAGCAGTGGGATTTAGGCAGCGAGTTTCTATGTTCCTTTCCGTGTGTCTAATTCTACTCCTCCTACAAGGCAATCAATCATTACAAATTAAATTTAGCTAAAACAGCAATTCAAAATAATACATTTTACAATTTTCAATTTACAATTTACACAAGTACAGTTAGTGACATCCTACATCCTTGACAGTGAAAGCTAAGTGCTGTCAAGATGTAGGGTCACAGTCAAGGGCTACGGGAAAGGGAGCAAGGAGGAAAATAATCAAGAACGCGAGAAGCATAATACAACTGTGAAGTGCTATCTAGCAGGGATAGAGGACTAATATTACAAGTGCTGTCGGAAGAGATGCGTCTTGAGTAAGTGCCGGAATGAGGTCAAGGACTCTGCTGTTTTGACTTCGGTGGGCAGGTCGTTCCACCATTTAGGTGCCAGGGATGAGAAGGAGCGGTTCTGGAGGAGGCAGAGTTGGTCTATACAACTGGGTATTTTACTGGAGCAATCTAAGTGAAGTACCTTGCTCAAGGGTACAACAGCACTGCCCCACCTGGGATTTGAACCCAAAACCCACAATATGAGTCCAGAGCCCTAAGCACTACTCCACAGTGTTGCATTAATCACAGACTGTACCAAGGCTCCATGTGATTCTTTATTGCACTTATACTGTTATTATTGTTTATTTGATTTAATTTTAATTATTCACTGATTGAGTCGTGTTCTCAAATTGTTTGTTTTCATTGATTGTATTCACTGATTGATTGACTTTAATTGATATTCACTATTATTGAACAGGCAGAAGCTTTGATCCCCGATGCGGCGCACCTGTATCACTGAGCAGCGGCCGCCTTCCCTCATGGCCACTACACCTGTGGACACTCAGCTGGAGATAAAGGCTGCCCTGCCAGAACAAAGGGGCACGGCGGAGCACCAGCAGGGACAGTGACTGCGGGACGGGTTACAGAGGAGAGGATATCGGCTGTGAGGGTGCCAGCCGGTAGGCACTAACTCCTCGCAGGGTCGGAGCGGGTCCCTGCAGATCGGGAGCTGCCTGGAGAAACATTAGCCGCTGGACGCAGTGACTCGACAGCGACAAGAGGATCTAAGGGACTATTACTGGCCAGAGACATTGACTTGGCTTCTACAAGACTGTATTCCTGGACTTGCCTTCTTGGCTCTGCGGTTTCCAGCTTCTCGGCGATAGACGGCACTTTGGGGCTCCGGACCAGCAGCCGGAGGGAGAAGCACATAGCGGACGGGTGAGAGGGACGCGCTCAATATCCCTGTGAGCTTGTGATCGCAGCACTTGCCAGTGAGCGAGCGTGTCCTCCTCCTGAGACTGCTCTTTGTCCTGGATTGGGGCTGCTTGTGCGGACGAGCTGCTCGTTTGTGAGGATCTCTAGCCTGGGACGGAACCGGAGGCCGAGCCGGGTTGGGACTGTGTAATTGAGACCATTCTCTCGCCATTCTCCATCGTTTCATACATACGTTTTTTGATTGTGAATATAGGGGGTATTGTCTGGGCTTAGTTTTATTTGGGAATTTAGTATAGTTTATTATATTTTCAGCTTTTGTATAGGTTTCTGTATTTTTATTTTTGCCCAGGTGATTAAAGGCAATTTTAATTGTAAAAAAAACATTGAGAGAACGGTCAGATTTCGTGCCCTGCTAGTTGCCCCTGTTGTATTGTACATGGTGAATTTTATTTAATGGACTAGAATAAGACCTTTCTTATTTACTGGTGACGTCTGTCCTGGGACCTTACCTGCAGGGGGAAATAAGTGAGTGGGAGCGAGTCCCCACCTCGCGTAACTCAGTTGGGATGGCGTAGCGAGACTTCATGCGACCCAGTCAGAGGTGATTCTAGGGTATGTGGGGGCCCCAGGCAAAATAAATCCTGATGGTGAAGCCAGGGAGAGCATGGTGGGGTTTCCCATTTGCGACACCCCTGGACCCACTGTTCACTGCCACTCGTGACAATTTTCAGGTTTTTCTGAATGCTTAAACACTAACAGTGATTCTTGAAGTACTATCTCTGAAATAATTAACACTTTTAGGCAATGTATTTAACAAGTGAGCAATGGGTTCAATCAAATATGAGCTGTTATACTGTTGCAGGTATAATTGGGATATTTTGAGATGGAAACCGGTAAGTGCTGTAGTCTTACTGGTACAGTAATATGTACTGTACTTTCATAATGAGAAGGATCTCTCACTACAGTTTCTCAGTCGTTTATACACTGTGACCGAAAGCATGCACAGAGTGTTCCGAGGTTCAAGCTAACATCCCAGAACCACTTCTGCAGGACTATGCACACCTTCACCTTGCTTCAACTCAATTGGTGAGTCCAGTTCACTCATGTTGCAAAACATTACTCGCAACTCTCAATGTGTTGGCACAATTGTCATTGAGAAAACACCTGTACCTTTTGTGCAATACATGAGTCATCAGACAAAACTCAAAGTGCTAATGTACTACAACACACTTCACGTCTGCAAACCCATCCATCCATTTTCAAAACACACAATTCCTGTGAGGGTCGCGGGGCAGCCAGAGCCGATCCCGGCAGTGATAGGGCACAAGGCAGGAATACAACCAGGACAGGATGCCAGGCCATCGCTGGGCAACATATACACAGCAATTTAACATAACCTAAACTGCATGTCTTTGGACAGTGGGAGGAAACTGCAGAGCCTGGAGAAAACCCACACGGCACATGGCAAATAATGCGATTAGACTCAGAGAAATCCAAACGTGTATAATAGAGGATAATGGGATGTTTCAGAACATAGACCATGTTTCAATATCCACTATTGATCGTTTGCTGAGAAGGCACAGGATGAGCATGAAGCAAATATATCGTGTACCATTTGAGAGGAACTCTGATCGTGTGAAAGAGATGTGCTACTTTTACATGCAAGTGAGTATGAAACTGTTTCCAGTACTATTGTGCACTTAGAAGAGACAGAGGTCCAGGAAGTGCAGTAATGCACCATGTTCTAATCACTGTTCCTACATGGTCAGAGAATACTCAAGCTTGATGCCAGCGATGACCACATTGAGTTCATCTATGTGGACGAGGTAGGATTCAAGAGGCGGTGCTGGGGAAGGAACATCATTGGCCAGCGAGCAGGTCCCTGGCCAAAGGGGTGGAAACATAACCATGTGGGCTGCTATCAGTCATTGCATTTTGTTGCTTGTTATATATAAATACATTGATAATTTTTGGGTAGGCAGGATCATCCATGCATCCATCCATTTTCAAAACCACTTAGGGTCGCAGGGAAGCTGGAGCTGATCCTAGCACGCATAGGGTGCAAGGCAGGAACACACCCAGGGCAGGATGCCAGGCCAGCACTGGGCAACACACACACACACATACAGGGCAATTTAGTATGGCCAATTAAGCTAACCCACATGTCGTTGGACGGTGGGAGGAAACCCACATGTACCCGGGGAAAACATGCAAACTCCATACAGACAGGCAACCCAAGCTGGGTCTTGAACCTGGGACCCCTAGAGCTGTAAGGCAACACACCACTGTGCCACGACTGGCCAGGATCAAACATTGTATAATATAAAGTTCTTTACTGTCTGTGTTGATGGATTCTTTTTGTTTTCCTACATGAATCTTCCATTTTGAGGAGAGAGTTTTATTTTTCTAAACACAGTGTATTCTTAATGCTCAGTGTGAGAAACAGATATGATGTATGTGTGTGTGATTCTGACCCAATTCTTTGATTTTGAGGGCTGTGTATATAGTTTTTAGGCCAGAATTTTCCCCTGTGTGTGTTTAGCAGATGTGACTTTTTATTATGGGCATTGTGTTAACAGTTTAGGAGTATTGTGGTATAATAGTGTGTATGCAATTGGGAAAAACTATAAAACCATTCAAATGTTTTTAGAGAACTGCAAGAAAACCAGTATCTGGTCGACTGTTCACCCCAGAGCAGGAAACGCACATTGTAAATATAAAATAACTGCATCACACTCAGAGAACTGCAGGACCACATAATGGCAGATAACACACATTCCACAACATCAACAGAGTGAGTCTCTCGGCACTCTCTCGTCTACTGAAACTTAATAGAATTGGGATGAAGCAGCTATACAGAGTTCCTTTCGAACAAAACTCAGACCGTGTAAAACAACTGAGATATGAATATCTGCACGTAAGCTATACTATCCTATCATTGGTACTGGATCTGGAAGTGCACGGTGCTACATCATATTGACTGATCCCTGTCTTTTCATACTGTGCTACATTGTTTTGTCATGGAGCTAGAAGCAGATTCAGTGCATCGTGAGCTAATATATGTGGACGAGGCAGGTTTCAATCTTGCAAAAACAAGCGGCCACGGCAGAAATATCATCGGACACCGTGCAATCATCAACATCCCAGGACAACGTGGTGGCAACGTAACAATGTGTGCGGTCCTTCACCATCATGCAATCCTTGGCCCATACAACACTGCACACATCATCATGAAATGCGTTTTTCTGGATTTTTTTGTTGTTATTCTGTCTCTCACTGTTAAAATACACCTACCATTAAAATTATAGACTGATCATTTTTTTGTCAGTGGGCAAACGTACAAAATCAGCAGGGGATCAAATACTTTTTTCCCCTCACTGTATGTTCGGGAATACACATTATTAGTATTATTTTTATTTCTTGGCAGACGCTCTTATCCAGGGCGACTTACAAAATAGAAGCGCAATACAAAGTGCAAGAATACAATTCAGTACAAGGCATCAAACATTACAAATTCAAATTTACATTATACAAGGCAATTCAAAACATAATACATTTTACAACTTCCAATTTACACAAGTAAATACAATAAGTAAAGTCATACATCCTGGAAAGTGAAAACTAAGTGCTGTCAAGATGTTAGGTCCCAGTCAAGGGCTACGGGAAAGGGAGCAAGGGGGAAATCAATAATACAAGTATTAGTAATACAAGGCAAGAAGCATAGTAAAATGTTGTGAAGTGCTACCTTACAGGAGAGTAAAGGGACTAATATTACAACTAATATATCCTTCCGGCGCTAACTCAAGACATCTTTTCAGACAGTACTTGTAATATTAGTCCCTTTAATCCCCGTTAGATAGCACTTCATAGCATATTGTCATGCTTCTTGGATTATTGATTGATTTTCCTCCTTGCTCCCTTTCCTGTAACCCTTGACTGTACCTTACATCTTGACAGCACTTAGCTTTACTTTCCAGGATGTATGTCAGCACTTACTGCACTTAACTGTATAAATTGGAAGTTGTAAAATGTATTATATCTTGAATTGCTTTGTTTAATGTAAATTTGAATCTGTAATGTTTGATGCCTTGTATTTAACTGTATTCTTGCACTTTGTATTGCACTTATTTTATAAGTCGCCCTGGATAAGGGCGTCTGCCAAGAAATAAAAAAAATAATAATAATATTGTGTCGGTATCGGGAGCCAGTGGCGGGAGCGGAGCAGTGGAGTAGTGTGTGCGAGGGAAAGAGATTACCAGGCGAGCCGCAGAGTTCTGGATGAGCTGGAGCGGCGGGTAGTAATTGCAGGCAGGCCGGCCAGGAGGGAGTTGCAGTAGTCCAGGCGGGAGAGGACCAGTGACTGGACGAGCAGCTGAGTCAAGAAGTTGGTGCGGAAGGGACGGATTCGGCGTATGTTGCTCAGGAAGAATCTGCAGGTGCCTGTCAGTGTGGTGATGTGCTGGGTGTAGGAGAGCGCAGGATCAAGAATGACTCCTAGATTTTTAGCAGAAGAAGCAGGAGAAAGTGTGGTGGATTCCAAGGGGATTGAGATGGGGAGATCAGCAGAAGGTGAGGAAGAGTGGGGGAAAAAGAGGAGATCCGATTTAGAGAGGTTGAGCTTGAGGTGGTGTGACTGCATCCAGGCGGAGATAGCAGACAAACAGGAAGAGATGCGAGAAGGGATGAGAGGGTCAGAAGAGGGAAAAGACAGGAAGATCTGGGCATCATCTGCATAGAAGTGGTAGGAGAAACCATGGGATGCGATGAGGGGGCCCAGGGAGCGAGTGTAGAGAGAGAACAGGAGTGGGCCCAGGATGGAGCCTTGGGGTACGTCTATGAGGAGAGGTTGGGGGGTGGATGAGGAACCTTGCCATGTCACTTGGTAGGTCCAGTCGTTGAGGTAGGAGGAGATCCAGGTGAGAGCAGTTCCAGAGATACCGAGGTCAGCGAGGTAGGAGAGGAGGATGGAGTGATCGACAGTGTCAAATGCTGCAGAGAGATCAAGGAGGATGAGGACTGAGGAGAGGGAGGCCGCCCGAGCACACCGGGGGGAGTCAGTGACTGCCAGGAGAGCCGTCTCGGTGGTGATTCTGAGTCTGAGATGTCCAGGGGTGTCACGAAGAGTTGCGAAGGGGAACAGCCTCTAGACAAGATGAGGTCTAACTGGCAGCCTGCACTGTGAGTGGGTGGAGACGGAGAGAGAGAAGTTAAAGGAGTAAAAGAGAGGAAGAAATCCGGCAGAGTGGGAGGGTTTGGAGAGGATGGTAGGTGAGGACAGCGAGGGGAGGGAGGAGAGAAGAAAGTCGAGTTCATCCAGGAAGGTGGTGAGTGGACCAGGAGGACAGTAGAGAACTAGAAGAAAGAGGTGAGAGGGAATTCAAAGCTGTTGGAGGCGATAGAGGAGAGAGAGGGGGGTGGCACAGAGAATAGCAGAGAAGGGGAGAGCAGGAGCCCTATTCCCCCCCCACCCAGTAAGACAGGGGGAGTGGGACAGGACAAACACAGAGGATAAGGCAGCAGGGGTGGATGAGTTCTCCGGGGAGATCCATGTCTCAGTGAGAGCGAGGAAATCCAGAGAGTGGTGGGAGGCGAAGGCGGAGATGAAGTCGGCCTTGTTGGAAGCATACTTTACACATTTGGATGCCTGTGTGTATGTGTGTTTACTACATGTATGAATAAACTTTATTGCAAACTGCTATGCCCTGTACATGAAAAAGCAAAAGCCACAAGTGTTTTTCATTTATACTATCATTCATGCTTAGTTGGCGCTTTGTGTGCCTATTCAAATAATGGTTTGTGTGTACTGTATTGCATACGCAACCTATCGTTATCTTTCAAGTCGGAAGCACTGCCCAAGGGGGAGGGGTTGCTGTATAACAAAGCCGTCGCAGGGGCGGAGGCAGCGAGCTGATAAGGGAGCCTGCCACGAGGTGCACCGCAAGGGTGCCTAGGCAACACAACTCCAGACAGTTACCTCAGGGATCCCGTAGGGCCGCACCTGAGCCGTCCAGGAGCGAGGACCATAGTCACGCTCTACCGGGAGCTGTCTGCTATCAGCATATACAAAGCGGGGCTACAGAGGTTAACTCTTATGCCCTCCACTTACAAGAACAAGGCCGGCTGCTCTACTAGTGCAGCTAGGAGCGAGGCCGTAATCTACTTGCACAATGTCTGGTGTAGGCAATCAAGCACTTGTGCGGCCTCCGCGCAATATCATGGCAGTGGACCCCTGATCCAATAGGAGCGGGTCACAGACCCAATGAGAAAAATACAATATAATACATAGCTGGCTAATCAGAAAGAGTAGCCGAGCTGAACAATATACAATATAAACATATCGCATGACAGGAAGACAGGACAGGAAAACTTCGGAGGTTTCAGGAGAAGCATGCAATCTGCCTTAATGTTTCAAAATAGCCCTATTGTAAATATAAACCAAAGATATTAAATGTTGTAATTTCCAAAACAGGGCAGTTGCCATAATATCAGGTACTGTCAAATGTTCTCTAGCCGAAAACTGTTTTTTTCAGTTTGTTACGCCATGGCGTCCAACTCGTAACACCTTTTTTCACTATGTCACCATAGAGACATTTCAAGCCAGGCAGTTTATTAGGTTTACAAATAATAATAAATAATCTAACTGCTGTTTGACGTCTCCCATGTCAGCTTCTCCTTGTACTGCTTCGAGACAGGACAGAAGATTGCTTTAGTTTCTATGTCGCCACAGTTTCAATGAAGGCACTGTTCCTCGGAAGATGTCACAGAAAATATACAGTATCCTCTTGGACTGGGGCTGGTATTGCGAGACCATGACCGTGCAGGCCCCACACCCCCATCTCCACAGCCATACTTCGTCCCAGTCAGCCTCACTGCGGAGACAAAGGAGTCAAGGAAAAACATCCTTGGCAAGAATTCATGAGCTCGGCAGGATGACACAAAGAAGGAAATACTACAGAGTAACGAAACAATCACCAATCTAGATGTACACGTAATGTCACTTAAGGAAATATTGAAAGTTTAAAGTTCTTAAATACTGATTATCCCCCAGTCCATTATACTGTGGGTGCAAATATTATATTTCCTCATAGTTTACATTTGCTTACTATAGTATGTTTTTCCAAGGTTTTGCATGTAAACAATACATTAGCTGGTCTTCTCTTATAATATTATTATTGTTATACTGTTTAAAGTTATTGGATCCTATAGGGTATAAAGTTAAAAGTCACACATAAAAGAAAACAACAACATGCCAAAAAATGCAACGAAGTATCCCATAACCACAATATGTAATCTTTACATGCAAAAGTTAATAGAAACAAGAATATCGAAGTTGCCATGGTAAGAATACATAATGTCTCCGTATAGAATAGTATTCAAAGTTATACAGTATATCTAACCTTTAATTAGTTATTTTAAATCAAACTTATGTGTAATGATTGTAGGCTATTCATATTGCAGATATTAAACAACTAAAAACATGATCCTAAGTCAAACTCACTAACAAGCCATTCAGCGGTGGTTCTAGCCCCTTTCATCTCGGGGGGCATGGCTGGGGCCAGTTGTAATCGTAGCGGGGCCATCATCGGGGGGGTGTATTGTCCATGATGTTAGTGGTGGGGAGGGGTGCTGACAGTGTTTTGTCCACGGTGCCAGTTAGGGGGGCCACAGGGGGTATGTGCCAAATTTGAGGTATGTGCCTATCCTGCGTTTTCTTTTCTTTCTTATTTCTTTTTTTTTACATACCAAAGTAAAGCTGTGACCTTATTTGGCAAAGTAGGGTTCAGGATTTAAATTCACAGTGGCTACCTGAACTAACAGTAATGGGGCACACAACAAGTAAACAGAGAAAATAACTACACTATTCCTACCCTCCCAAATCTTACAGGACAGGTGAGATGCCCCTACTCCAAGATACTTATACAATAGAAAAACTATGGTAATAATAATATAGCCCAAGACAAAAAATATTAATCTTTCTAGACTGTATTAAAGTTCAGCACTTCGGAAAAATAGAATTATTTTGTATTTCAATAAAACAAAAATAATTACTGGTATCCACACACCCAACCAATGTAAATGTCACGGACGGTGTTAATTAGCTCCTTAATCACCATTACTTATTATATTTATATTTCACTTCACTTTATGCAATATGGCTTGTGTATTTTGTTTGGTTCTATATTGCCATTATTTTGTGTGTTGATTATCTTTCACTTTATTGTTTAATTTGTTATTCACTTAGTATTATTTTGATTGTTTGCACGCGTGCCTTATTATTTGTGTTTCAAGCAGGAAAACACTCTCCCAAACAACTATTCCAAGACTGTATGACAGACAATGTGCTTCACTGCAAGAAAGGGTTAAAAAGGCTACAGCAGTTTGCCTGACAACTGACTGCTGGACATCCAGAGCCACCACTTCCTTCATGTCTGCTACATGTCACTTCATTGAAAATTATAAAAAATGGTGTCCAATCTTCTGGACTGTTTTGAGTTTAGTGGCAGACACACTTCAGATAACTTGGCAGAGGGACTGCTAAGAGTGCAAAAAAAGGGTGGCAAGTAGAAAACAAAGTGGATTGCTGTGTTACTGACAACGCAGCTAACATCACCAAAGCTTTTTAACATCTTGAAATGGACCCACCACCCATGTCTCGTGCACACAATCAACCTGGTTGTAAGAGATGCCCTGAAGGTGATGAAGCCCACTGTGAACAAAGTGAAGGCGATGCGGGAATTCTTCCATAAGAGCACACGAGCCACAGAGAAGCTGAAGTCTTCTCAACGCCAGATGGGTATGCCTGAGCTGAGGTCCAAACAAGAAGGTGGAATTCAACATTTCATATGCTGAAACGGGTTCTGGAGTCCAAGGATGCAATCATCTCTACCTTGGCCATTATCAATGCACCTGTTGATGCTCTGAGCCAAGAAGAGTGGGAGGAAGTGCGAGAGACATGCACTGTTCAGGAACCCTTTGAGCAGTCACTGTGGAGATCAGTGCAGACAGGTACAATGGACAACTGTTTTTACATTAGTATTACATAATTGCATATTTGAGGTGCATATTAGAGGGGAATGGCAGTAATAATAGACAAGAATAAACTGAACAAAGTCCATATACCACATAATAAAACAAAGCATAATTCTGAGTTTTCTCTTTTTTTTCAGCTACGTGACAGCCTCCAAAATGCTACTCCTGTGCAAGGGTCTGCAGAGAATAACAGCCCACCACCAGACAGGAGGAACAGTAACCAAAGGGAAAGAGAGAGAGTTGGTGACTGCTCTCTGTGCATCTATGGAAAGAAAGTTCCACAGAATGGAATACAATACTGTTCTCTCAGAAACCACCATACTGGACCCAAGGTTCAAACAGCTGTCCTTCAATGACAACAGAGCTGTTGATGAGGCACCTCAAAGAGTAACAGCAGCAGCAAGATGCAGCCCCAGCAGCCAGCAGGCTACACCACTAGGAGGCCAAGAGGGAGAAGAGGGAGCAGGGGCACTAGAAGTGGAGCCACAAACGTCTGCTGTTTGGAGGTTCTTTGATGAAAGAGCAACAGGAGACACTGCAAGAAGGAATCCCACAGCAGATGCTATACTGGAAGTAAGATCCTATCTTGAAGAGCCCCTTATCCAAAGAGCCACAGACCCGCTGAGCTGGTGGGAGACCGAGGCTTCAGTCTACCCACGACTGGTCAAGGTGATGGCAGGGAGACTCTGCATCGTAGCAACATCAGTCCCTTCAGAAAGAATCTTCTCCAAAACAGGGCAGATAATAACAGAAACCGGATCAGCCCCTGTAAGATGAGGCACTTAGACTTTCTTAATGCCAGTCTGCACTAAAGACAAGGTCACTGGTAATATATACATCTAGAACTGTTGGATGCTGCCGTTATGCGCATTGTAATTCATTTTTTATTTGTTATATGGTTCCATTTTGAGTGTGGTTTGCTTGGAATGGTTTGTGTTTTGGATAGTTCAATATAAATAAAACGTTCAATACACATGTGTAATAGTGTTTGATGTTTTCACATGATTTACGTTTTTTTTTTAATACAAAACATGTAAATTATGGTATTCTGGAAATTATAAGATTAAGTATAATTACATTGAATAAGTGATGTATGTGCACACATACCAATCATAGGTCCAAACATTGCTAAATTTGCCTGAATTATAAAAGCCAGAAGTGGTACTAAATGAAGAGCCATTTGGGAGCCGAAAGAGCCGGCTCTTATTGCTGAATTGAGCCAAATAGTCTGGCTCACTGAAACCAGCCGGAATTCCCATCACTAGGACAGAAGCAGAGAGAGATGGATTCCTCTGGAGGCTACAGTGAGTGCACCTTTGGTTTCGCTGATTTCCATGGAGTGTGGAAACGTAGAGAAGTTTAAGACGCCAAGCTGCGAGTGATTTCCTGCTGTGCCCACCCCTCTCCCCTCCTTGGATTATAAGCGATCGAGGAAAGACATTGAACATTACAGTGTCTGTTTACATACTGGACCTACTAACCTGGGCGCTGTGTTGCTTGGGTATTCCTCCATGCAGTGGGCAGGGCAGCTGGAAACCGGCAAACAGGGAAACCGGCAAACAGAGAAAGCGAGAAGAGGGTTAACATTAACGTTAACGAGGCTGACCCGGCAGTCCACTGTCCAGATTCCGCCCTGCAGTGAGATGGTGCTGTGGGCACAGGTGCCAGAGTTCCCCCACATAGCGGAATACTGTGTCCTGATCGAGGCTTGGGATGAGGAGCGAGAGCAGCAGGTGGCACGGACCATCACGTGGGTATGCCAGGGTAGGGTCCCGTTGCCAGTGTTAAATCTTTTCCCCTACCCTGTAGATGTGCCCCAGCGCTGCCCACTGGCTAGACTCTCCCGTATAGACCAGCAGGACATTATCACTGAGGATGAGGCGACATTCCAGTTCCGATATCCAGACATGGTAGAAGTGGGGGTCCGTCCGGTCCAGACACAGGGGGTGACAGGGACCGTGGACTGGACAGGGGGAGCCACCGACTTGTCCAGGGAGCAGTGAGGATGGTTAGGCCCTGTTGCAAAAGTGGTGTTGCGTCTAGTAATGTAACCATTCCTTATATCCCAGGACATTAGTTTATAGACACTGTTGCACCGTTTGTAGTAGAACACTTGCATTTACTCATAAGGCAGTTCCCTAATCTCAATCCCTTACACTGGTTTATTTATGGACTTCCTTCCTAATTGATAGGGTATTACTGTTTGTGAAAGAACTATTTCCATACAGTCAAAGTTTCATGACATTAAACTTTAAACTAACTCATATCTCATTCAATTATTTATTCATTTATTCTACATCAAGTTATATCTTCAGTAACGTCCGTATTTTCCCACGTTTCATTCAATCACCATCAGAAGCTCTCTGTGCTAAAAGTGGCAGCACATTTGTCTCACACACATCAAACTCGCCTTTTCCTGCTTCCCAAGCCTTATCAACTTACTCAGACCCTCGTCAACTTACTCAAACCCTCTTCAACTTTGGTCAACATTGCTCTGCATTCTAACAGCTATTCTTTCTCCTATTCTTAATTTCTTACAAGAAATGTATTCAGGTTTTTTTATCAATATGTTTTATTTATATTTATACAGATGTCACTCCATTATTCGTTTATTGAAGTCATATATGTACCTAACAAAATATTAGCCAATAGGCCATTGATCTCAATAATGATTCCCATAATCCTAGGACACCTTCTCTTTTACTCTCCCTTTCCATTCTTCCTTTTCTCCTGTAAAGCATTTTATATTACTTGAGCTTACTTATTCTATAGTTGTAATCTTATACTTCTGCGGTATCTTACCCTTTTCCTACATCACTCATCTTAAAACCATGGTCTACTTTGACTTTCATTTCAGGTATTATATGCTAGGCACCAATAACCAAACATTTTCTGAAAGACTGTAACATGTCACCAGACTGTTTACATTCTCCTGCTTTCACAGGCTGTCAGGGCTGCACCAGGCTCTCTTCTAGCCTTTCGTTTCCTTGAATTTGACTT
Organism: Amia ocellicauda; assembly: GCF_036373705.1. Classification (NCBI taxonomy): domain Eukaryota; kingdom Metazoa; phylum Chordata; class Actinopteri; order Amiiformes; family Amiidae; genus Amia; species Amia ocellicauda. The sequence goes on along the minus strand of NW_027102984.1, from coordinate 309,873 downwards.
TTGACAGAGCTTGTCCATAACATGATGTTTAACAAACAAATTCTGGTTCTTCTTGTGGAGACACCATGACTATTTATGTATTACTATTATTATCCATCTGTTTATTCAATGTATATTTTGGATTACTTTTCTTATAATAGTCTTTCTTTCTGATTTCTGATGCTTGAGGCACTCTGTATAGAGCCAAAGATCCTCATGAATATGATAAATCTGTTGTTACATTTTTAAATATAATTCTAAAATGATTGCCAAAACATAGACATTTACCTTATATCACCTTCAAACTATACATATACATAAACACACAAAGCACATACACATTGATATCTAAAGATAATTCAGATATCCGATCTGTGGCATGTTTTATTGACCCTGCAGTGTCTCAAACAGCCCTTATAACTTATTATTTAAGCTTATGATTATTTAGAATAAAATGTCAAATAATCCCACTCGATTATTTCATTATTTCACTATCTCAGTTTTCTTGATCCATTGTGAAAAAGTTCTGTTATTTCCTCCTCATCTGTAGAGGCTACATTAGCCCACTCCCCGGTCTGATATTCTCGTAGTAACTGTATCCAAATGTTGGGCGGACATTTAGCCTTCACGATGATGTGTACATCGTGCGGGTGAAGGAGGTGAATAACCATCTTTTCATCTAGAATATCCCAAAAAGTTGTGTTACCCTGGTTTGGTTTTAATTTTGGGAGGGACGCCCATATCATTTCTTTTTCTCCTGGGGAGAAGGGGACATGGGTTTTAGTCGTATAGACTATTGATTGACCTTCCTCTTTACTCTGTCTAGTTTTGACTTGCATGGGTGCAGCTGGGACCGTTTTCAGAGCGGTCAGATCTGGATACAATGTATTATTATAACCAAAATCAGTGATTGATTTATATTCCGGATTATATGGGGGAGGAGCGCTAGCAAAACCTCCTTTTTCATATTCCCATGCTTTGCGATCTAAATCATCCCAATCGGGCCTGTCGTCCTCGGAGTGATCTGTGTCGCGACGCGCTCCTAACACGGCAGCACATCGCGCACCTACACCTTCACCTTTTCTGACCACTTTTCTTGCCCTTCTAATTTGCCTTGTAGTTCTATTAATTCTATCGTATTTTTCACAACTTCTGCTCTCAATTCACATTACTGTTTATGATGATCTTCCATTTCTGTTATTTTCTTTTCTTGATTCTCACCAACCTGACACAATATCACAATTCCTTTCTCTGTCTTATCTGGTTGTTGTTGCTTCCACCAGTCCCGGTGCTTCTTCGAAGACCAGTCTTTCTCCCAACTTCCTTCCAACATTTTCTTCTCTACATTCTGTTTTTTTATTTCTCAAAAAACCAATAATGCTGGTGTCACTCATTGTGACGATTTATCTGAAATATTACATTATTATATATTATATATATATATATTATAATAAAAACAAACACTCTAGTAAGGTACGGACACCCGTACATGACACTGGCTAAGGTAAGGGAACCCATAAACAACCATAAGCACCCCCGGACCTAGGACAGCCTGTAACTTGCTAACTTGCTGTTTTGTTTGCTTCTCATCGTTTGCTGCTAGTTGCATGCCAAACGAGTTCGTTCTGTCCAAAATATAAGCTTTTTTTCTTCTAATAAACTCAATACAAATACAGTGCACAAGCAACTATTTCCCTTTCAAAAGTTGTAGTCCCGTTTCAGTTAAAACAAAATGTGTGCTTCAAAGAAAGAAAATACTATTGCTGCTGACTTGTGTTTCTTTTCCCTCTTTACCTGCTCTTATCACAAAGCTTCTCAACACAATCTCAGGTGCAGGTGCACTCTGCGCTATCCTTTGCCCGAGCTTTGTCCAGGAAAACTCACTGTAGCCATCTTAGTTCAACACGGGCTCTCCTTACCTGCGAGTCACACGGGTCCAGTTCACTTTGCAAGTGAACAGTCTCTTCTCAGAAACAATAAGGAAACTTGGAAAGAAACACAATCCCAGGTCGGTGTTAAAAAAAAGTTCTTTGTTTTCATATTAAAAGAAAACATTTGTATTTTCTCTGCACACTTCACAGCTCCAATTAGCACACTCAACTAATCCCTGCCCCCCTCAGAACCGTCACTAAAGAAAGGTACTCACAGTCATTTTAAATATGACATCCTGTAGTGTTTCATTTCAAAATATGATTTTATTATCACTTGAACCAAATAAATCCTTTGACCCACTAATACCAAATTACAGTTAGGGGGGCCACAGGTGTGATTTGAAAATACGATCTTCCATGTCTTTCTGTTGTGTTTTGACCTGGGGATCTGTAATTGTCCAAGTGGCTACTGCACATGTACTTATTTAATATTAAATGTTTAATTAGGCTTGGTTCTGGTGAGCATGTACAAGACGTCAGCTTTTTAAATAACTGTGTGTATTGGATTATACACATTTTAGAAATACTCTCTCAAACTTCCCGCATTGGTACCTCACCAGGGAGGTAGAAAACAGCAATAGCATTGAAAAAGTGTGATTGTAGTTCTGCTCTTCTGCAATATATTTCTACAAGATCTTTAACATCTTCTTTAACATTGTTTTAAAGGCTGGGACCAATATGGTGGAATATCTCCAACACACGGACATTGAGAGACTCGACCCCTTTGTGCTGCTGCTCAGAGACCAACTCTCAGTTGTCTCTGAGTAGGCTATGGATCAACTTCCTTTCCTAATATGAAGGAGACCATGGATACAAAACCTATGAAAAACAGGTGATTATTGTTATTCTTCTCATTATAAACTACTTAATACATCTCTCCCATAAAGTACAACAGGATAGTGGTGACGTCATTCAGGATTGGATTGCCATTGGTCAAAAGCCCTCTGAGAGAAATTGTGTGGCGACACTCCACACTCTTAGAAGAAATTGTTCTGCACAGAACCATAAAGGGTTCCTCGAGTAATCGCTCTGGTGGATCCCTTTATGGTTCTATGTAGAACCCCTTCAAAGGGGTTACATGAAGAACCCCCAAACATAGCGTTCTACACAGAACCATTCGTTTTAAAATGTTATATATAGAACCCATTCAAAAGGGGGACACGTGCTATACCTGAATTTGTTTTCCAAATACAATCTTTAAAAAATGTATGAGTTCATATATACAAACACACATACACAACGTAGAAATCGCACTACTAGTGAAGTAACTTCATTTACATTATATGCCACAACTCCTCAATTTGGAACGCAAAAACAAGACATCTGATGTAAAAGTGTAAACTAATTACGAACAGCACTTTTGATTTTTATCTTCAATTCAGGGGCTACTTATTCGCACAGTAAACTGTATTCTCTCTTCAGAGTGACTGGAATGTTTTTGCCTACATTCAACTTAAATATGAAAGTTTCCAAAAACGGCATAGTTTTCTTTAAGGCTATTCAATGCCAAACACAAAATTCTCTCTGCTTTCAGTGCTTGTCCTTCAGCACAATTACACAGGTTCATGATGTTCTCATTTCAATACATTGTTTTCTTATTTAAACTATTTGACTTTGAGCTTACATTGAGAATAAAATCACGTTTGCAAGTAAAACCTGGCCAAGAAAGGAAGCAGCACTACAATAAAACAATACACAGAATACAAAGCAGTTCCTTCAAAAGTGAAAGTGATAAAGAGTGATGTCTGTCAGTAAATTACGTTGAGATACATATTGGTTATTTTGAATTAGGAGTCCAACTTCAATATCTTCTATTAACAAGCCAAAATACAGATCAGAATTACGGGTAATTGAAAAGAATATGTAGCGCCTAGGTAAGCTTGGATGTGTTCAGAGAAACACTAAAAACGGATTGGCTTTATTTGTGGAATGCAATCCTGAAGAGTATTTGATATTTTGGGTAATAAGCTGACCGAAAATATTAGGAGAGCCATATGCACAAAATAGTATAGTCTCCTAGTGCACGTCACCGCCCTCTATTGCATAATCTACAACACCTTATACATCAAACCCAATTTACTAATATTATTGTTATGCATTCATTTGTCACATCTGCCTTTGCTGGTAAGGATAACAGTACAGGATCATCAAAATGTACTGTAACGAAACCTGTCCTAGTAAGGTCGTGTCCTAACTGGATTTGACAGAGGAGCGTGTAGCTGCCACCACCTTTGGTTTACCGGACGGTCTGGTCGAATAACCCTGGAAGCTAAAATTAGTGATGTTAAAGGGAGAGTGAAAAGCCAAGAGGAAGTATATAACCAAGTCTTTTTAATAACCAATTTAATACGCTGGGTACACAATGTGCAATTTAGGCAAATAGAATAACAATCACAGTATCACTAAACAATCCATAAAAAGTAAATATCCATTAAACAGTTAAGTTAATTTCTTCCTCAAATACATACGACCAATTAATATAATAAAACCGCAATTGACCTTCATTAAAGAAATACTAAAATAAACCATACAATAAACACCAATGTAAGTGAAAAGAAACCACAATATAAACATCAGATAAACCATACAATAAACACACCAATATAAGTTACCACAATTACAACAGCAATTTCAACTATAAAAGCAAAATACAAACTCTTCAATGTAAAGCCAAAAAAAAAAAAAAAAACGGGTTAATTGCTGTTTTAGATCAATTGATTGGAATATAGCTAATAGGATCAGCACAATCCAATCAATCAATCACTCACTTGGCCCCGTTACACAGACTGATTAATAGCAGTATGTTTAAGTCTAACCATAAATTCATAAATTAGAGCAAAGAAACTGTTACTATGTTTAAACTTGGTTTTATACAAGTCCTTGCCCAATGAAAACATGTAATCAAATACACATAATCCCACAAACAAACACATATAGATTTAAAATAGAGTCAGAGAGCTCCCGTCAACTGAACAGCTCCCCAGCATTTGGCGCACACTGCACACTGCACACTGCACACTGCACACTGCACACTGCACACTGCACACTGCACACTGCACACTGCACACTGCACACTGCACACTGCACATGTAAAAACAAGCAGCCCCCTATTATCTGCACACAAACCAACACAAGCAATGCTAGCCGTAGAAAGAGTCTCTCTTGTGTCTTCTGAGCACTGCTTATATCCCCATCTGCTCCCGGTATGACATCCCGTGATTGGTCGCAATGCTCAGTCCAATTAGGGTTAATAAGAGCCAATTCAATCAGTGACAGAGCCGACTGGCTCATCACAGTACTACTATATTTACAGCATGACATAACAGCGCGGCGCTGGAGCGGGAAAGTGCGCTTCTTTTTGCACATCGTCTACATGCGCGAAAAGCCTGGACACTTGGGCTAAAAAAAAGACAAACATAGAAAGTGTGAAATATGAACGTTAACATTGTAGCGCAAACATTGGGCTTCGAGCCACGTGTAACAGACAGTGCGATTCAGAACAAAGTCAAAAATAGCTTCTGCACAACAATACAACTCTTAGCTAGTAAATTCATGTGGAAAATGGACGCCCCGTCTACAGGGCTGCGGCAAGTCGTGGCCTATTTGTTGGGGAAGGATGTTGAGCTCGGTTTTCCAAACGAGCCGCTGCATATTGACCTATGTCTATTGTCTAAATGTCTATTTATTTATTGATGTATTCATTTATTTATTTCAACATGTATTGATTCATTGATGATTTTCTCTGTGTATTCATTTTTAATTCTGGCATGGATTATCCTGCATACAAAAGCAAAGGCCCGGGACAGTGCGAGCATGACTTATACAGCGCAGTGCAATCATGGTCGCTGCTTGACATCGTCCTGCAAATAAAAAAACATTGGCTGGATGTCAAGTCACACATTGCCGGGCCAGACCTCGAACCCGGATCCTCCGGATCGTCACCCTGCTGCTCTCCAGCTGAGCTACTCCGGCAACGGAGCATCGGCGCGGAAGGGCGCTATTAACTGTGCGCTGTTTCTGCCGTCACTCACCTCCTGCAATGCCGTGTTTATGTGAGAGCTGTGACGCGCTGTAGCAGCAACTACATGTTTACTACATCTCATCTCCTCTGGGGTTTCAGTGTTTGTGAGACGGTGACACTAAACGCTGAAGTATAATGTCGGCCAATAAGCGCACTGGACACCGCCCACTGGCTGTGATTGACACAGCGGGCTTGTATGACGTCATTCACTGCTACAATGATCGAGCGCAGAAATACACCGTGGTCGTGCAAAAATGCTTTTTCTACTCTTGCGGTTTTTATTTTACACTACAGGAATAAATAACTAAACCAATATTAAATACATAGATACATGTCCCTGCCGATTCCAATGTTGGCGATTCATTGAACATGTAGCACTATTTGCACATGCATGTATTTATTGTCTCACATTAGAGATGAGATGTAGAAAACATGTAGTTGCTGCTACAGCGCGTCACAGCTCTCACATAAACACGGCATTGCACATGCCTGTAGCCAAAGTCCGTTTTTTTGTCTTCATTAAAATGATCCTTTACAGGAGTACTACATGCGAAGCCAAGGCCGGCCCTATCGGAATAGGCAAATGCTAGGGGCGCCCGAAAGAGTGAACATTTGTACGGAGGTTTGTTGCACTCAGTGCTTGTTATTGTGTGGAACCAAGTCACAGCAATTCCTGGTTATTAGCCAATAGGATGTGAGTGTTAATATGGGATGTCCTGTATAGAGCTGCTGTTAGGGAGTCAGTCAGTGAGTTGCACTGGGCAACAGCGGCACTTTGTACTGTCAAAAACAACACAAACACAGCTATTGGGTTTTGCTGATTTCTATACATAAGCAGCTCAAATTGGACATTGTCAACCTCGCCTCTAAAATATAAAAGTGCGCACACGACCGGGGGTCACGGTGCCATAGCTTGTGTTCACCTAGAAACTCGTCCGGCAGCGGCGGACGCAGCGGATTTCAGTGCAGACGCGTTTCAGCAGCGACACGTTTCCATCACACCCACCGGCACCGCGTCCAGTTTGCATATATAATGTTGCTTGATATGGGATTTTCCGCTGCTGATGTGTGGTTGTGAAGCAAAGATATGTTTGAGTCCAAATCTGCCTGATTTCATGGAGATTTTGAGCTGTTTTTTGACTTGTCTCCAGTTGTTAACATCTTCCCCAGAACCCGCACCCTGAATTACTCAATCGTCTTCGCCCTCATTTTTCAACACTAATTTTGTGCAGTGCACAGTGGGACAAAGGGAAATGGTACAGACTTGAATCTAATAAGACACAAAATGCTTGAAAGTTTCTATTATGTTTATCTATATGACTACAATAATCTTTAACAAATTAAAATGTAAGTGGTCTGAAACCGTTTTAATACAAATATATACATTTATTTAACCAGTTGATTTTTGTACTTTGTGAAATGAATGTACTAAATATAAGCAACGGGGTAAATGACTAATTCACAGATTTAGTCCATGTCTGGACCTTGACTATACCTTGACCAAGAAATGTGGACCCTGACACAACATAATTGACTACCCCTGCTGTAGAACATTGCTACATTATGCATGTTGCACTAAGGTGTCTGTAATATCGTTTTTTCGTGCAATACTTTTATAATACTGTATTTATAATTCATTTTATGTCACTTGTTTCTTTAATACTGTTTTTATACTGTTTGTGTGGGGGTTTTGTTTCTAAAATAAAGAAGATCTCAAAGACATAAAGCTATGCAGTCTGTGAGTGTATGAACACAATGACCCTGCGATGCAGGGGGCACCACTTAAAATCTTGCCTAGGGCACCAAATTGGCCCTGTGCGCAGCAACTGACGTTATGCAAACGACATCAAGCTGGATAGTGAGTATGGGGTGAAAAGAGCAGGAGAGACGGGAGAGAAAGCAGGCAGCAGCGTCATTGTCGCAGAATATTGAACATATGTTCAAAAACACTGCCAAACAGGGTAAGGTTGTTATATTTACTACCTAATCTAACAGTTGAGATAGATAACGCTAACTACGTGCTAGCAAACAGTCGTCAACTCCACGCAGAAGGTAGCTAATGTTTTTACTCGTGTGTGTCTGTGTCTGTCAGATTACACAAAAACTACAAGACCGATTTTCACGAAACTCAGTGGAGGGGTGTAGCATGGGTCAAGGAAGAACACAGTAAATTCTGACCATTATCCATCCAGTGGGACTAGCTAGCTACAGTGACCGATTCAGAAGATTTTTACCCTGAATATGTGTGATGTGTCGGCGCTCCATTCACGTGTGTGTGTGTGTGTGCGCATGTGTCTGTGTGTCTGCGTGCGTGCATGCGTGTGTTTGGACTGAAAAAGGTGGTACATGATCTTGGTAAGCAATTTGACAACATTGTAGTAAATATTTTCGGTGCATCAAAAAGCGTCCTCGTTAAGATACCAGCAGACAAGCTAATCCAGCACAAATTAGTGCATAAAAAGTAACCAAAATGAAGTATTTAAACCTCATAATTGAATACAAAATGAGGGGAAAAACTGCAAAAAGGTCCACTTTTTGAAAAAAAGAACCCCCCTTCCACTAGGCTGGCTACGGGCCTGTTGCAGGAGATGAGTGACAGCAGAAACAGCGCACAGTTAATAGCGCTCTTCCGGGTCTTTCCGGAGTTGCCCGAGTAGCTCAGTCGGGAGCGCGTCAGACTGAAGGTATGAAGCCCCAGGTCCGATCCCTGGCTCTGGCAATGAGCTACACTGTTTCCACTTCCACACTTTTACTCTGCACAACAATCTGACGCAGAGCAACCATGATTTTACAGCAAAGTGAAATCATGGTCACTCTGCTTCAGATTGTTCTGCAAAGTAAAAGCTTTCATTTCATGTTGTGTAAAAAAAGTGCAAAAGTCCAAAAGTGTCTTGACAAGTGTTGAAATTAAAGCTAGACCCACGCTAACGCGATTCTTTAAATCCCAGACGATATTTAAAATGGTGGGCTGCTCACATTTAACGACAGGCAGGATTTCACGGAATTTAGGTCTTTTGCATCATGATGCCCCAAAACAACTATTGTTATTTGAGGTATTTGAATCAATACTTATGAAAGTCAAAATCAAAAACTCAAAATAATGTAACTTGTTTTCGTGGATGTGCTCGACTCTCATTGGCTGCTGCCGGTCTCGGACCCGAGTCGCATCTTTAATATGAATTGTGTTGGATCTACTCGCCTGCCTGGCGAGCTGCAGGTTTGAGCAGAGGGCAGCGGCTCATCGGTTAGGCCCCGACCTGCTGCTTTCTGTTCAACCGGACACTCAATGACTCCATTGAATGAACAACCGGCTTAGATTGTACTTTTCAAATTGTGTAAAAAATAGTTGGTTCTTTAATATGTTATTCATACAATTCTATGCTTAACTTAAACCCTCTACAGTTAAAAATAATGAAAATGCTCTGATTAAGGTTCAATTAAGCAATCGAGAGCTCTGTTGGAACAGATACCACAGGCAGTGCCCATCTTGCCCATCTTGCCAAAGACTATCAACATCAATATTATTAGCATTAGTAATGTAACTATTCTCAATTTCCCAGCTGAGCTCACAGACACTTTCACTGACCCCCCCTCCTTCCTGGGGGGTGAATCCCTTCCTAATTGATAGGGTATTTCTGTTAGTGAAAGGACTATTTCCATACAATATCATGCCTTTAGACTTTAAACTATATCTCATTCAATGATTTATTTATTTTACATTAAGTTATACCTTCAGTAACTTCCTTATTTTCCCTCATATTCCATTCAACCACCTTCACAACTCTCATGCTGAAAGTGGCAGCACATGTCTTTCACACATATCAAACTCCCTTTTTCCAGCTTCCCAAGCCTTATCAACTCTTAAACCCCTCGTCAACTTCCTCAAACCTTCCTCAACATCGCTCAGACCCACTAAATTGCTCTGTATCCTAAAAGCTGTTCTTTCTCCTTTTCCTAATTTCTTACAAGAAAATTCAAGTTATATTTATTGACATGTATTATTACTATTTATACACACATTTCACTCCATTATTTTAACTAAAATATTTACTTAACAAAATATCTTTTAGAAAATAAGCCTTTTAATTGATTTCAATAATGATTCCCAGGTACCTCAGGAAAACAAAGTTTCAAAAAATGTGTCCAGTCAATGATTTCCCCAATGAAGAGTTTGCGTGGGCACTAAGACTGTCCACCTGCGCGGCTCATATGTCCTTATTGTGTCAACTTCCTCCTATTGAAGTCCAATCTACACCGGTACATGTTCAGAAGAACTGTTCCCGAAACTAGGTTGAACTGATCAATAGTTAATTTCTTACCTACACATTGTATTTAGGGATCTTATATCTGGGAATTTCAAAAACTCTTCATTGTGGAACTCACAGCTACCAAACGACCATTTAATTTCCTGGAGTATCTGGTTATCTATTGAAGACTCTGTATAGGAAGTTGAAGAAAGTGTTTTGTGATAATTATATAATGTTTTATATTAATACTAGCATTAGAAGTAGTTTGTATACAGACTGAGCAGATTAGATTTAGCAGCACAAGTAAAGGGTCAACAAGGTTGGTTTGTTAGAAACTCCTGTCAGTAATGAAAGATCACACAGTGCCGAAATAGCCTACAGATGTCTGCTGAGAATTTGTTTATGACTTTATGACTTTGTTTATGATCGTTTCTCCAGATAGGCAGGAATTGTTTCTGTTAACGAGCGATTGACACTAGGTAAATGACGACCGTGGGATCGCATCTTCCTAGTGCACATCAAAGACGGACATCTGCTTTGGATCCATCACCTCTTCACGGGAGGACAGATCATAAAACAGACCCGGACCTGTATCTTCTGATTGGATGAACGGCCATAAGATGTTACGTCATTTTCCTATAAAGCTGCACTCATGTTGGTAAACATTAAGTTCTCACTGAAGGAATTATTCCTGACGTGGGGCTTCCGAGCGGCTTGATTAAAGTTCTATTTGCTTTATCTCCACGATTTCTCCACTTATTTGCGAGACGGTTCTACATCTATGTATTCATATCTTCACCATATTTTACTGTTTCCTCAGATTCCCATTTCAGAAATTAGCTCAAATTCAATTTTCAACATTTTATTTTGTATTTCTGGGTTGTAAAATAGTATTTTATTTTTATTTTCTCCTTTAAATGGTTCAATGTTAATTTAGCTCACTTCTTCAATGCTTGTCATTTTATATTTCTATAGTATCCTTCAAATTCGTACCCTTTGACTACTTCACTCATCTTAAATCCAAGGTCTAATTTATTTCAGGTATTTTATGCTGGCCCCAAACATTTTCTGAAAATAAGACTATAATATATCACTATTCTGTTTACATTCTCCTGCCTGGATTTTACATCAGGCTGTCAGGGCTGCACCAGAGTGCTGCTCCTGTGGATGTCAGCCTTTCATTTCCCTTTAATTTGACTTTATAGAATTTGTCCATAATATGATTTTTAACAAACAAATCCTTGTCCTTCTGGGTCTTAGACAACACCATTACTATTTATTTACTTTATTATTACTTTATTTTTATTATTTAGTGTATATTGTGTATTACTTTAACATTATTCTCATAATAGAATATATAATTTATTTATAATTTGTGATGCCTTATGCACTCTATATGCACTCTATATACAGTTAAATGTTTAGATCCAGCCTGGAGCTGAACCTCTGGAGCCACTGGGGAGCTGTTCAGTTGACGGGAGCTCTCTGACTCTATTTTAAATCTATATGTGTTTGTTTGTGGGATTATGTGTATTTGATTACATGTTTTCATTGTTTAAACTTGGTTTTATACAAGTCCTTGCCAATAGTAACAATGTCTTTGCTTTAATTTATGAATTTATGGTTAGACTTAAACATACTGCTATTAATCAGTCTGTGTAACAGGGCCAAGTGAGTGATTGATTGATTGGATTGTGCTGATCCTATTAGCTATATTCCAATCAATTGATCTAAAACAGCAATTAACCCATTTTTTTTTTTTTTTTGGCTTGTTGTGAATTTTGGCTTTACATTGAAGAGTTTGTATTGTGTGCTTTTATAGTTGAAATTGCTGTTGTAATTGTGGTAACTTATATTGGTGTGTTTATTGTATGGTTTATCTGATGTTTATATTGTGGTTTCTTTTCACTTACATTGGTGTTTATTGTATGGTTTATTTTAGTATTTCTTTAATGAAGGTCAATTGCGGTTTTATTATAATAATTGGTCGTATGTATTTGAGGGAGAAATTAACTTAACTGTTTAATGGATATTTACTTTTTATGGATTGTTTAGTGATACTGTGATTGTTATTCTATTTGCCTAAATTGCACATTGTGTACCCAGCGTATTAAATTGGTTATTAAAAAGACTTGGTTATATACTTCCTCTTGGCTTTTCACTCTCCCTTTAACATCACTAATTTTAGCTTCCAGGGTTATTCGACCGGACCGTCCGGTAAACCAAAGGTGGTGGCAGCTACACGCTCCTCTGTCAAATCCAGTTAGGACACGACCTTACTAGGACAGGTTTCGTTTCAGTACATATTGATGATCCTGTACTGTTATCCTAACCAACAAAGGCAGATGTGACAAATTAATGCATAACAATAATATTAGTAAATTGGGTTTGATGTATAAGGTGTTGTAGATTATGCAATAGATCTCAACGTAATTTACTGACAGACATCACTCTTTATCACTTTCACTTTTGAAGGAACTGCTTTGTATTCTGTGTATTGTTTTATTGTAGTGCTGCTTCCTTTCTTGGCCAGGTTTTACTTGCAAACGTGATTTTATTCTCAATGTAAGCTCAAAGTCAAATAGTTTAAATAAGAAAACAATGTATTGAAATGAGAACATCATGAACCTGTGTAATTGTGCTGAAGGACAAGCACTGAAAGCAGAGAGAATTTTGTGTTTGGCATTGAATAGCCTTAAAGAAAACTATGCCGTTTTTGGAAACTTTCATATTTAAGTTGAATGTAGGCAAAAACATTCCAGTCACTCTGAAGAGAGAATACAGTTTACTGTTCGAATAAGTAGCCCCTGAATTGAAGATAAAAATCAAAAGTGCTGTTCGTAATTAGTTTACACTTTTACATCAGATGTCTTGTTTTTGCGTTCCAAATTGAGGAGTTGTGGCATATAATGTAAATGAAGTTACTTCACTAGTAGTGCGATTTCTACGTTGTGTATGTGTGTTTGTATATATGAACTCATACATTTTTTAAAGATTGTATTTGGAAAACAAATTCAGGTATAGCACGTGTCCCCCTTTTGAATGGGTTCTATATATAACATTTTAAAACGAATGGTTCTGTGTAGAACGCTATGTTTGGGGGTTCTTCATGTAACCCCTTTGAAGGGGTTCTACATAGAACCATAAAGGGATCCACCAGAGCGATTACTCGAGGAACCCTTTATGGTTCTGTGCAGAACAATTTCTTCTAAGAGTGTGGAGTGTCGCCACACAATTTCTCTCAGAGGGCTTTTGACCAATGGCAATCCAATCCTGAATGACGTCACCACTATCCTGTTGTACTTTATGGGAGAGATGTATTAAGTAGTTTATAATGAGAAGAATAACAATAATCACCTGTTTTTCATAGTTGCCTATAGGTTTTGTATCCATTGTCTCCTTCATATTAGGAAAGGAAGTTGATCCATAGCCTACTCAGAGACAACTGAGAGTTGGTCTCTGAGCAGCAGCACAAAGGGGTCGAGTCTCTCAATGTCCGTGTGTTGGAGATATTCCACCATATTGGTCCCAGCCTTTAAAACAATGTTAATGAAAGGTATTCACAGTCATTTTAAATATTACATCCTTGTAGTGTTTCCTTTCAAAATATAATCTTATTATGACTTGAACTAAATAAATCCTTTGACCCACTAATACCAAATTACAGTTAGGGGGGCCACAGGTGTGATTTGAAAATACGATCTTCCATGTCTTTCTGTTGTGTTTTGACCTGGGGATCTGTAATTGTCCAAGTGGCTACTGCACATGTACTTATTTAATATTAAATGTGTTATTTAATTAGGCTTGGTTCTGGTGAGCATGTACAAGACGTCAGCTTTTTAAATAACTGTGTGTATTGGATCATACACATTTTAGAAATACTCTCTCAAACTTCCCGCATTGGTACCTCACCAGGGAGGTAGAAAACAGCAATAGCATTGAAAAAGTGTGATTGTAGTTCTGCTCTTCTGTAATATATTTCTACAAGATCAAGAACGGGCTCTGAAAACACTGAGGGTACAGGACGAGGACAGCGAAGCAATGAGCAACACTTGATACAGGATAAGAGCAACGGATACTTAGAATTTATAGGTGTAGGCCCCGTAGTAAAATATTCCCATCCGTTTTCATGGTACAATACTTTGATAATGACCCCCAATAGTCTTTCAAATGCCTGAATATCTGATAAACATTTTTTTTTCTGAATTGAAAACCCTAGCTGGCTATGCATTCGTTTGGCACCATCTAACATTTCGGAATCTGTGCATTCTTTACCCTTCCACAGGCGGTACACACTGGCAGCAAAACATAAATTGTTACCTTGGTTTATGTCTATTATTTTACTAAATAATATACCTTTTAAGCGCCTCCGCGCACCACCACCACCTTGCATATTTCTAATCACAGTGACCGTTATTCGCAAACTCACATGTGATAGAATTTTGTTGTGACTTTGTAGTAAATTAGCTATGCTCTCTAAGAAATCTGCAGCGTCCAGCTCCCCCACATTTCGCCTCCTCGATTAGAAAGGATTATTTAATGACCCCGAGCTCGGTCTCAGCTGTACAAAATCATTAGGACCCACATTGTGTGATATTTCATTTAGCAATCCTTGCACAGCTCCATGCACAATACGGACAGCATTCATATAAGATTGTACCAGATCCAGGTTCACAAACCTGAATTCTTCATAAAACTCCATAGCCCGAAACCTATCAATTTCTCGGTCATAGCGACGAATAATCTCCAAAAACCCCCGAGGAGGGTCCCCGCCAACGCCACCCTCAGCCATTTGTTCATCATTTTCATTATTCATCTCTAACATTGCAGCATCACCACCCCCGATCTGATTATCATTGTTATTAGCTACCGATGCTAGTTCCTTAGATACATCCTGATCTATATATTCCTGAATTTCCAAGTTTACCGGATGGCCTCCCGTCTGGAGAGTGTGCAACAGTGTCTGTGACCGTGCTAATTGTGACACATTTGTTCTAAATTTAAGCCTACGCAGCATTCTTTTCGCAGCATTAATTTTATTTCGCATTACCCCCCTAATTACACAAGCAGACTGACAGATTTTGTGCTTCTCCTTTTTCATTGTTTGTCAATTGTTGTTTTCAGAATTGGTTGTTTTTTGTAACAACCCTTCTCGATCTTGCAGAGACTGATTGATTCACAGTGTGAATTACAGATTCATCAAACTCTCATCAGAAACGGGTCAATTCCCTATTTGTTTTAACAAATTTGTCAAAACATGTATTTTGCACTGAGCGGTGTTTAACGCCTCCACAAGCTGACTGCATATCTTGCTAAACACCAGGGCCCTACAATCACCAGGGGTCTGTATGTCAACACAGGGTGATTGATCACATTTCATCTCAGTATCCCCACTAGTGGTGGCTTTAACCGTGCTTTTACCCCGTTTACCTCTTTTTACAGTAGCGGAGCTCGGTCGGTTCACTTTCACACATTGCACCCCCACATCGGTGGTGTCGTGTGCCACCCGGTTTGTCTTACTCAGGGCTTTTCTGGGCGCTGTGTTTCCCCTTTGTGTGACTGGTGGCTGTCTCCCCCGCTGTAGAACGGACCTCCCTTTATCAGCACGATCGGATCTCTTCAGCTGTTTTCCACTTGACACGCCTCTCAAGCAGGGCAATGCAGGCTGTGCCGCATTTTTAGCTATAATAAAACAAACATGTCAATTACACTTTATACAGTGACTTTTCACTACATTTCGAACAAATACAAAATATATTATTATTATTATTATTATTAATAACATTGGTAAAAACGGTGAATGTTACACACCTCCATTCAAAGTTTGCTCTGTGAATTGGGGTGGGTGGGGGAGTGTGTAGTTATGTGGGTTAAACAACTGTCAAATCAAAAAACAAACATTGGTCACATAAATGTACACGATATTATGTTTTAGAAGATGTAATTAATTCATAATATGTAACAACTTGTTCTATGGCATACCATGAAATCTGAATAAAACTGGCCATTAAACACATTGCTTTGGCCCACCTTCAGAACACGTGTCTCCTGCGGTTTGGAAGGCGCTGTTCGGGACGTAGGCGTTGGGGGTTGTGAATTCCACTCTCCGTGGTCCCCTGCGGGGTGCTCGGCCCGACAGTCTCGGCTCTGTTATTCTGTGCTGTAATATCTTGGTTCTCTCCAAGGCCGGTGTTTCACCTTAAATTATACAAACCATGAACTATGCATGATATACTAACACTTTTAAACCCAACTCTATTACTATAAAAAACATTCTTACCATCAATACATGATAACGCATTTACTAGCTCTTCCTCATCAAATGGACCCCAGTCAGATGCCATTATGAAGAGTGTGTCCCTTCATATATTATATTGGATGTGTAAAATTAACTGCTTGGAGCGGCTTATTTATGGGGGGGCAAAATGGTATTTCATAATTTTTCTAAGAATCACACAAAATTGTATTCCACATAACATACCAGGAAACCGCCAAAAATGTTGTTCTTATTACAGAATTCAGTTGGGGCGGTATGTTGGGGTGTCTATTTCACTCCGATAAAGTTGATCTCCAACAGACATCTGTATCTATGCGTGCTATGGTCATGGTCTCACGTTCAAAACAACGTGTACACACTGGGTGAGGTGACCATTTGGAGAGATAAATTGTTATCACATATTTGTTATGGACACGAGCCTAATGGGTACAAATGACTGTACCCACGTGGCACCCATACACGCACCCAACTCCGCCCACACTCCTCCTCCTCTTTAGAGCCACTGCCCCCCATTTACCCACGTGTCCCCACACACGCCCCCAACCCCACCCACACCCCGCCTCCTCTGTAGAGCCGCCGGCCACCATTTACAGTATAAAGAGCATGCTGGTAAACACAGAAAACATGTCACCCGTTCGGGACAGAACAGGTCTGCGGTAACTGGTGGAAACCCCCATAGCGCACTATGGCTACACCAGCTAAGAAGACACCCCCTAGCGACCACGCTGCTGATGAAGATGCGGGGGCACCTAACACAAAATTAAGATGGTCGGAAGACAGGGACCCAAAAGAGGTAACACTTTATTTTACTTTAAAAACGTGTTTAGAATATTATTATTAATTTTAAACGTATGCCGGTGTTTACATGCTGTTAGGCCGTATGTGTGTATATATAAATTTCAATGCAAAGTGAATTTAAATGCATGTTTTCTTCTTTGTATGTTTATCAAAAGAATAGTGTCAGCGCTCCTCCTCCGAGCCCCAGGGATGCTCTCCCAATGTCTGATGAAGACGAAGGTGTCAACACTGGTGATGAGTCTGAAGATGATGACAAGGACCATGAACATGGCAGGGAGGATAAAACCTCAGACACTGATGATGGAGTTGGACCATCAATGGAAAGAGAGGTAAATATAGAGGTCCTACAACTGTGTATAGTTGTGTACTTCTTTACTGACCGACACACATTACAGTTTTAAGTGTTATTTTCTTTTCTCTTCATTAGAATAGTGGAGTACCAGACACCAGTGATATGGATTCCTCTGTCAACTCTTTAAGACCCCGAACAAGATTGAACATTGCATGCTTCTGTTCTTGCCTTGCTAGAACCCACAAGAGTTTTGATTCAGACAGGGAAGTTCCGAGATATAATTGTAAAAACTATGATGATCATGTAACACTAGTGATGACACACACCATAAAGGGCATTATTGCGCTAGTGTTACAACATTGTATTGGCCGTGAATTAGTTGATAAGTGTGAGGCCTGTCTGATAGGTGACTCC
This sequence comes from Amia ocellicauda, assembly GCF_036373705.1. NCBI lineage: Eukaryota > Metazoa > Chordata > Actinopteri > Amiiformes > Amiidae > Amia > Amia ocellicauda. The sequence continues at coordinate 291,914 of NW_027102984.1, read as the reverse complement.
AGCCAAGCACAGCATCTCTGTCTAACTTTAGATCATGAGCAAGGGAGTGTCTGGAGTAGTGTCGCTCTTATATGTAACAAAATAAGTGTCACCCACTTTCTAAATGTTGTGTTATGTGTTGCACGTGCCCTATGTGGGCTATGCATCACCAGACAGACTGAGAAAGAAGTGAAATCTCTTTTGCATAGCTTAGAAACATGCACAACGGAATTAATGTTTAGTTCCCCCCCCCCCGCTGTACCGAACCCATAACGAACCGAGACTTCAAAACCGAGGTACGTACCGAACTGTCAGTTTTGTGTACCGTAACGTTACACCCCTAACAAATGCTGTTAAACGGCATATTTGAAACAATACATTTTTGGGAAACAGTCGCGGCTATCTAAGTTTATTTATTCAATGTTGCAGAACCTGAAGGGGAGGGAGTCATATCTCAAAGGAGATCTGATAACACTTTATTTTAAGGGGCCAGAAGTATGCATTAGTTAAGCACAAACACACTCGTAATTAATTTTTAACTTTACATATTAGTCATTATTTATTAAACATTTGAAGGATCCACATTCATGCAATGAATAAACATAAACCTAGTAATTAATGATTAACCGAATGCACAGTAAATGCATTTTAGCCATTATTTACAACTTAGCAAACCATATATTATTGTAGTGTTATGTTGGGTGTATTTTGATAAGAGCATTTTAGCTCTGAGCTGAAGCACTGATCTAAAGAAGACTTCTCCCCCCACCAAAAGTTATCAGAGTTCCTTAACTCATCAGCTTGGAACTGGTTTACATCAAAGTGACAGTTTTGGGGAGGATGGCACCGAGAATAGGCCAAATAGTTTGGAATCCTGCTATGAGATAGGAGAAAGGGGCCTGTAGGTAATAAAAACTCTTTGAAGTGGACGAGAGCCGAAATCCCGACATAGAGCTACGAACCCGGGCCAACCGGCATTTCCAAAAGATGGCATGGATTGACATCAGTCATAAATCAAGCCCCCCTCCAATAGGACACTGGGGGCTGAAACCGAAATCCAATCTAAAAAAATCAAGAACCAATCACCTATTGATCTGACAGACTATAAAGAACAGCGCACGGTCTCTCTCTCTTAGAAACTCGCAACCTGTAGCTCTGTTGCCAGAACCGGAACCAGAAACCAACCAAGTCTTTGCCGGCAACAGAAGAATTAAACTGGGAGAAGGAGATTGAGCCGTACGAAGAATTCTTTTAAAGGACTTTATTAAATAAATAACTTTACAGACCCACCTGATCAGTGGAGTTTTACAGCTGGACAATTGACTAAGTCGACTGAATACGAAAATGTCAGTCATTTAAATAGCTATTTGAGTCTTAAGAAACTTGACCCTTGGAACGAACAGGGCCCTGCTTTCCTCAAAGACTTTGTCTTCAAGTAACTATGGTGGAACCCTGCTTACAAAGAAGATTTTGTGCACAACCTTGGAGCCTTCAAACCAATGGAAAATCTGTTTGGAAAAGACTCTACATTCGCGAAACCCCAACTTCCAGGTGCATCGACTGAGTGGAAGTTCTTGGACAAAGCCGAACCGGACTGCCTTTGTTCCAAACCACACGGACCTCGTGCCGTGTGCTGTTATCTGAGCCCGAAGCCAGAGAGGCCTCTCTGCGACGAAGTTCACATAAGTTTAACAGTTTGGAGTTTGTGATTCATGACATTTAAGAAATCAATTAGAAATGTTAATCTGTGATTCATAACTCTAGAATGTGTAATATCATTTAGTTTTCTTAAATATAAATGTGTGTTGCATTCAACTGTTTTGTTGATAATTTTAGAAATAAAATCTGTCAACGCCGAGAAATATCTTCTCATTCCTGTTCAACTGTTTAGTCTGAAATTGACACAAGTGAATAGACATTAGATTATTGGTGGCCCTGCCTATCCTTAATCATTGAATAATAATCAGTTAAGGGAAATTGTGGTAACAAGTAATGATAGGATCTTTCTCTGTACCTAAACGTTAATGAGACTGATATATATATATAACGAGAAGTTACCTGACATAAATACTAACCTGCGTAGTTATTTAATGTCTGACTAACAATACTAATGAGAGACTCACCTTCGTCTTACTAACCGGTATTGTAGTCAATGTGTTTATAACCTTTTTTGTTTAAAGATTTGTGTGTTATCATATGCGATCCCATGGTCTTTGATTTGGTCACGGAAGTGATTTGTCTTTGATTTGTTGATCTAGAGTTGAATTTTAATTAGTTTTTCCCTTTTGTATAATTAGTGTAGTGCTACATTTAGTCTTTGTTTTTGAATAAATTTGACAATTTATATCTGTCTGCGTCCAATTATTACAGAAATTGAGTTCTACAAGACTCCAGGATTCGTGATAAGGTAATACTATAAATTCACTTCTTTAATTGAAATTTATAAGTGTACCTTATACATAATGTATCTATTAAATTAACTGAACAATATGAAGCTAGTAACTATGTTTAATTAGTGCTGGTTTTACAGTTATAAATTGCTCAAATATTGTAAGAAAGACAATTTGACCGCCTGTTCTAAAGTGAAAGTTATATTCACATTAATGATTGCACTAATTCAGTGATATTTATGTTTATTGGCCTAGAATAAGGCAATAATTATGGCTAAACTGCCAACAACACAGTACTAAAGAGAATTGGACTCCCTGTTGTAAAGATTTACACTAGGGGTGTCCCGAAGCACAATACCTTATTCGGAAAGGCACGGATAATGGCTTCAAAACCAATAACGAATAATTTTGCCGAATAATATGCGGCTAAGGCTGAGACAGTCACAGCTTGTGTTTGATGGATAACAGGTGAGCCAGGGGATCATATCACGAAACTTAAATGTCTGAAATCACTAGGCAATAATGTCCGTGTGAAATGAATGTGTGTAAACTTTAGGACTGAAATGAGCGCAAATCAAATAGCAGCTCTTCTCTCTGAAATCAGAGCTTTAACGGGGTGCTTGAATATGATTTCACTTTTCTAACTTTAGTTAGTGTGTAATGTTGCTGTTTGAGCATAAACAACATCTGCAAAGTTACGAAGCTCAAAGTTCAAAGCAAAGGGAGATATTTGCTGTTAAAGAAATCGTTTTTTAAGGACTACAACAAACGGCTGGGTTAGTGACATCACTAACCCTAGAATTGACATAAACCCCGTCCCCTGAACACAATTCAGAGATTATCAAGACAGAATATGCTAATCAATGAGTAGAAGATAACTAAACATAGTCCAGTTAACATAATAGATGGTGAGGTACATTACTACACACAAATAATATGGTTTGCTAAGTTGTTAATATGAAAGAATGTTGATCCTTCAAATGTTTAATACATGTTAAATAATGGGTAATATGTCCTTACTAATCAGAATTACTAGTGTACTTATGCTTAACTAATGCATCATTCTGGACTATTCAAATAAAGTGTTATCACAGTTCTTAATGACATGCATATTTTGGACATAGTCAGGTGCAAAAACAAGAAGGTTACTTTGTTGTCGGTGTTTGCGCAGAGGTTGCGTATGTTTGCGCACAGATAGCGGATAATCGCTCGCACCTTGGAACCTATTTCCGGGAGCGCGTTGTTGAGCCACCAGGCTCTGTTTTGTGCGGATGGGCGGCCGGAGCGCGTTAAGGGTTTTCTGTTACAACGTTGTCGTTAATAACTAATGATCTTCGCATGCAAGTCAATCAATCAAAACTAACTTGAGCTGGACAATAACTTTATTCTAGAGCTGCTGTAAAGCCAAAACAATCTCTGTCACTTTCATTTCTTATCACTGGAAAGCTGCTTTCAAACAATTCATATTGTTAAAAGCGCTATATAAATGAAGGTGATTGACTTCCCTTGCATAGACTTTTTGTCACTGCTGGTTTTACTGTTCTAAATAACAGTAGGACTTAGCCTAGATTTAATACCAGATTTCTTTGTTTTTTAAGTTCAAATGTATTATTATGTGAATTGGTACTTAAGTAAATGGTGTGTGATTATATGCATGACATTCATTCGGTGACAGTGGAATACAAACAGTCTTACCGGTGTATTCTCAACATCAGTTTCATCTGAATCCGTATATCCGTGTATCATAACAGCTTCACATTATTTATTGGCCCCGACAGTGTAAAAACAAATTAAATGCATTAGATAGGTCTACTTACTGCTCACAAACTTGATAGAGGCAGCGTACACTGGCCAGCCATGTTTTGGCTTTTTCCCTTTCTGCCATCCCACAGCAGCTGAACAGTCAGTTTGCGGGTATCCATCGTCATCCATCTTGGTGTCATCATATGTACGTATGGCTTCGGTTTCCACCTCGCTATACATCCCAGCATCCTCCCCACTGACCCATTGGACCACTGCAAACTTTCTCATCACACCTTGGGCTTTAGAAGAGTTTGGCTTTTAGTGAATTTAGATCACGGCTGTTTCATCAGATCTCACATGGGAAGGTCACAGTTTTGTGTCTTGTGAGTCTGATTGTAGCGTCATGGGCATCATTTTTGCTTTGTAAGACCAGTTTGCCAGACACAGACATAATGCTAGGCCAGCTAAATGTCAGCTGCATGCAAGTTAGCTGCAGATCTGTGAAAGATTAGTACAATCGATAATGAGGGCTGTCGATTTAACGCGGTAATCTGATTCATTGACGTTAGTTGTGAGAAACTAACGCGATTCAAATATTTTAACTCAATTAACCCACCCGCCCCTGACCAACGTAGGTAGATTTGTGTAATGAAATAGATTCAAAACTGAATCGCTTGACAGTAAAAAAAGTAAATGTAGTCTAATGTTAACGGTATAATACCCATTCAACATAAACCAACAAATACATGAATCCAGTTCACGTTACCTAAATACACGAAGCAAGGGCAATATCAAAGTTGTTGCTGGCTCAGTTAGCTCCTAGCAAGGTAACCTTAACTCTTGCAACTGTTGTCTTATTGAACAAACCAACTACTTTGCTTATAAATTACTAAATGAACCAACCTGAATCAACACAAATCCCTGAGTAATAATTACAACAAGATACAATTATTCTTTCCTTCGGGGTGACGTTAGAAATCCATGTTTAATCGATCTGAAACCTCTGTTGAAACTTAAAGCAACGGCCCGTGTTACCGCTGTCTGGCTGCTTCAATGAGTCAGTGATCTGGATTTCTATTGGATCCCGCGCAGCAGTTCAAACATCAACCAATCGGCATATTGTATGGTCTTATGGCCCTAATGCACTTGCCTACATGTAGCGATGTTTTCTATTATGCAAAATGGCGAAACGAAAATTGTGTTGCTTTAACAGTTGCCAAGAAGAAAGAATGATTCCTCGTCGTACTCGGACCAGGTGGAAAACAAGGCAAAACTTGTTTTTCCAGCAAAGTTTTGGTCATATTGATAATTTATAGGCCCTAGAAATGTGTGTATTAAATATGATAAACTATAATATATTCATAAATAGGCATTATACTTATTGTTGAACATAATTGTACAAATAATGTTTAGTTTAAGTTATGTTAAGTTTTAAGGTTTTAAAAATGTGTTTAAAATGTTGTAAAATGCATTGACAAACATATCTGAAGGCGAGTAGATTTCCCACTACAGCTGGTCATGTTGTTTTTAAATGCTGCCCGTGAACTGAACAATGAACGAAGTCACCATATCTAAATATTCACAACAAACACCCTTTCGACATGAAACCAAGAAATGAGAGCAATGCTTTCACTGCTCGCCATAGCGTCTCAATGTTAGTGTCCCTCAGCAGGATATGTCGCCCATTTTAGGTTTACAGACATTCTATAAATTAGCAGCCTGGCATTAGTACTGTCAGTAAAATATTATGCATGGCTAATAATTTTATGTCATAATAATATATTCATCTGTAGCCTATGGAGATGGCTTCCATCTCAAGACACCAATATAAATCTAAGCACAACAGCAATGCTAAAATGTAATGTATTATTGTGTCTGTAAAAGTGAAAGGAGCATACAGGTAGATGGTGGGGTGGGTTGTGAACACTAGCTTTAATCTTGATGAACATCCTGGGAATTAATAACAGTCAAAACAGCTTGCCATATTGTTGAACAAGAATATCAACATTTAGAGTAAAACAGGTTTCTTTTGGTACACACTTTGCTTATGATCACTCAAATTTGGATTCTTTCCCATTTGTTACAGAATACCAACCAATCAAACCTGGTGTCTTCAGGTCCCTCAAATGACCATGTCACAGATGCCAGTTGGCTGAACATCCTCGCATTTTCCATGAAGCACAATGTAACAGAGGCTTTAATGGAGGACCTACTGAAGCTGTTAAGGTTATGTAGTGGGGATGCTGCAAGCATCCCAAGTAGCAAGTACATGCTAGAGAAGGAGTTTAAAGATTATGTAGACAAATCAGAATACCATCTGTGAGACAAAGTTTAGAGCTGGGTCAATTTTTTATTTGTATACCTTTGAGGAATCAACTTCAAGCTCTTTTGGAGAATGAGCCTATTCCAAATATTTACAATGACCAAAACAGATGGAATAACAGATTTTTCAGATGGGAAGTTGTACAAATATCTGAAATCAGTTAGTGATTCATTCTTTTCCCTGTCTTTCAATTGTGATGGAGTGCCAGTGTTCCAGTCATCTAAATACAGCATATGGCCCTTACTATGCTCTGTTAATGAATTACCCCCAGAGGAAAGAGATACAAATGTCATACTATGTGCCTTGTGGTTTGGGTCATCAAAACCACAAATGACTAGCTTCCTCAAACCTTTTGTGGAGGAATGCAAAAGTCTTGGACAAACAGGTCTTCAGTGGCAGGATCCAGTAGATCACTCAATCAAAACGACAAAGGTCTATGCATTATGTGCCATATGTGATGCTGTTGCACGACCTTTACTGCAAAATTTCAAGCAGTTTAATGGAGAGTATGGGTGTGGGCACTGTCTTCATCCAGGTGTTCCTTAGAGATCATGACACAACTGTGCAAATAGGTGAGATTGCCAAAAATAATGAACAGAGCATTTTGGGCATAAAAGGGCCATCTCCAATTGTGGACTTGCCAGATTTTGACCTGATCAATGGCATGGTCCCTGATTACATGCATTGTGTGTTGCTGGGGGTTTGCCGGCAAATAGCCACTTTATGGTTTGATTCCAAAAGCTATAGTAAACCATGGTATGTTGGTTTGAACACTGTAACAGTGGATGTAAATCTTTTAGCAATCAAGCCTCTAAGCATTTTTTCCAGAATCCCACGGTCTATTGTTGAGCTAAGGTTTTGGAAAGCTCACGAATGACAGAACTGGCTTTTATATTACAGTTTGCCAGTCCTGGAGGGGATACTTCCAAACAGGTATCTTTGCCACTGGGCTCTACTTGTGGAGGGTGTGAGCATTTTGCTAGGTTCAGACATTAGCCAAGAGGATATTGACCATGCTCATGAGGCTCTTGAGCTTTATGTTAAATCAGTTCAGTCTTTGTATGGCGAAGATCAGGTGACCTACAATATGCATTCACTTCTGCATTTGACTAAGAGTGTTGAGAATTTAGGTCCTCTCTGGGCCCAGTCTGCTTTCATGTTTGAGAGCTATAATGGCTACTTGCTCAAGCAAGTCAAAAGCAGTAATGCAGTGCCTCAGCAGCTTTGCAAAAGAGTAGCATGGTCTCGGGCATTGCCACGCATAGCTAAGGCCTGCTCATCCAATGATGTTTCACCTGAAATTAAATCATTCTACACAGAAATGACCTCTGGTAAACGTCATGTAAAGAATTATACTAGATATGACTTGCACTTGGAGTGCCAAAGATTAGGCCAGTGTCTGAAAATAATATGAATGCATTGCATGCATTGCTAGATGTACCTGGGACCTCTATTGGCAGGTACTACAACAGAATAGTTATCAACGGAGAGGTCATTCAAAGCCAAACATACACAAAGACAAAGAAAAGGAACAACTCGGTTGTGATATTGAAAGATGGCAGTATTTTCACGGTTTCACACTTTCTCTGTGTCAGTGATGACCAATATCACTTATATGCAGTTGGCAAATTTGGAAATTGTACAGTGCAGAAACTGGTTCGAGGATCTGCTGTCAAAATATCACTGACCTTTATGCGGACTGTTCATTTTCCTACAGGATTTGAAAGAGCAGTTGATCTAAGGTTGATTATACAGTATATGACCATGTTTGATTATAGGCATAGGGCTCCACTTAGGACAAGGCAAGAGCATGAGTTAAGTACAGCCTTATACTGCTAAACTGCACTGTGTTCTATACATGTCTTCATATGCTGGACATTCATATTAAATTTGCACTATTTTCCTATGTTTTTACTTCATCAAAAACTATATGCCTTTAGTTGTATGTAGGACATATATGATTAAAAATACATTAATATTATGCAATTTATATATGTGTTTTTTGCAGCATATATGTCCCTTACAATATTCGGTTTGAACATATAAGAATCACAGGTTTTTTTAGGAAAAGGAAAGGATCCAAGTGCAGGCTTTAGAGTTGAAGCAGATAATCCAATAAGGGCAAAACGAGAGAGCATAAACAGGGACAGTCCAGGTCAAACGATCAAGCGAACAGGCTAGTAGAGAGATCCGAAAGGGGTAAACGAGAGAAGGAAGCAAGAGGTCAAAAATACACGGGAAGGCAATCAAGAAACAAGGCTTAGAATTGATTCAGGAGAGAATGCAAGACTTCGCGATGAATCTAGGAAACAGAGGGGTACTGTGTACTGTGAAGGAGAGAGGGATTGAACGAGGTGAATGAAGGATTGACCAATGATAGGAGAGGAGGACAGAACAGGTGCACCTGGTAGGGAAGAATGTGGAAAGACTGGTTTGACTGGACAAAGGACAAGAGAAGCACTAAACTAGTATTTGGGAGAGGGAGACCTCTGGTGGTGAACTAAGGTAGAAGCAGGGGAGACCGTGACAGTCTCCAAGGTTCTCATCGTAAATAACAAACAGAAATCAAACTACCTTCTGGCCTGACCTTCTAGCTTGACCTTATCTTTCTTAAGTATACAAGAGAGATTAACAGGTGTGAGAAAAGAATTTCTAACTTTCCTTCCGCACATACATACATACATACATACATACATACATACATACATACGGAAAATAAATAATAGAATTTTGAATCACAATAAGATGTTATCAAGTACAGAAAAAGAAAATGTAATAAAATGTGATCTTAAATACATACAAATAAAGAAAATTGGTTTACTATTTCCAGATTCCTTTTTTGAAATACAATGACATGCATTACAAATGAGTATTTACATTATATTTACAGCCGGTGCTCGTGTGTCACTGTGTCCCTCAGGCTGTGGTAGGCGCTGACATATTGGGCAGCCAGGGTGGCTGTGTGTCCCTCCCCCAGGAGGACTGACCGTTTTTCTTTTTTCTAAGTTTTGTCACAGGTTGGGTGGGCATCCATTATGTTGTTACAGAATGTGTCCCTTATTTTGGGCTAAAGCTTTCCGTGGAGGGGAACGTGGATCAGTTTGTACCATTTTTGGGAAGATCTGCCTTGTTGGGGCGGAGCTGTGATCCAGGTGAACAGCAGATCGGGCATAGGTGGGCATGTGGGCAGAGGAGTAGGAAGGCCGGTCAAGCAAATAAGCTTGCTAAGGTACGCAGCAGCAGCAAGCAGCCCCCCCATCCAGCCAGCCAGCCAGTCTGGCTAGCAGTGACTGAGTGGTTGACAGACGGCAAGCAACGGAATGTACGTGCTCTGTGATGTCATAGCAGTCAGCTGAGAGAGGCTCGTGATGTCATCGCTGAGCTGTCTGTCTGTCTGTCTGTCTCTCTCTCTCTCTCTCTCTCTCTCTCTCTCTCTCTTCCTCTCAATTCAATTCATTTGTATTGTCAAAGCAATTGGACATACATACATACATCCATACATGCTAGAAAGTCATCACTATGTTATCTTAAAGGCTAACTAAGCAGAACATATATCATTATAGAACAGAGTTCATAGGTCAACACATGGTTTTAGGGAACAGGCACGTAGGTCAAACCGTTTGACATTGTCTCCAAGGTTCTCATCGTAAATAACAAACAGAAATCAAACTATCTTCTGGGCTGACCTTCTAGTTTGACCGTATCTTTCTTAAGTATACAAGAGAGAAAAACAGGTGTAAGAAAATAATTTCTAATTTTCCTTCTACACATATATACATACATACATACATATGTAGCGTTATGTTGGGTGTATTTGGATAAGAGCATTTGGGCTCTGAGCTGAAGCACGGATCTAAAGAAAACCTCTCCCCCCCCAAAGTTATCAGATTTCCTTAGCTCATCAGCTTGGAACTGGTTTGCATCAAAGTGACAGTTTTGGGGAGGATGGCACCGAGAAGAGGCCAAATAGTTTGAAATTCTGCTATGAGATGTCTGGAGAAAGGGGCCTGTAGGTGATAAAAACTCTTTGAAGTGGATGAGAGCCGAAATCCCGACATAGAGCTACGAACCCGGGCCAACCGGCATTTCCAAAAGATGGCATGGATTGACATCAGTCATAAATCAAGCCCCCCTCCAATAGGACACTGGGGGCTGAAACCGAAATCCAATCTCAAGAACTCAGGGACCAATCACCTACTGATCTGACAGACTTTAAGGAACAGTCTTTCTCTCTCTCTTTCTCTCACCTGAACCAGAAACTCGCTGCCACAGCTCAACCTGTAGCTCTGTTGCCAGAACCGGAATCAGAAACCAACCAAGTCTTTGCCGGCAACAGAAGAGTTAAACTGGGAGAAGGAGATTGAGCCGTACGAAGAATTCTTTTAAAGGACTTTATTAAATAAATAACTTTACAGACCCACCTGATCAGTGGAGTTTTACAGCTGGACAATTGACTAAGTCGACTGAATACGAAAGTGTCAGTCACTTAAATAGCTATTTGAGTCTTAAGAAACTTGACCCTTGGAACAAACAGGGCCCTGCTTTCCTCAAAGACTTCGTCTTCAAGTAACTACGGTGGAACCCTGCTTACAAAGAAGATTTTGTGCACAACCTTGGAGCATTCAAACCAGTGGAAAATCTGTTTGGAAAAGACTCTACATTCCCGAAACCCCAACTTCCAGGTGCATCGACTGAGTGGAAGTTCTTGGACAAAGCCGAACCGGACTGCCTTTGTTCCAAACCACACGGACCTCGTGCCGTGTGCTGTTATCTGAGCCCGAAGCCAGAGAGGCATCTCTGCGACGAAGTTCACATAAGTTTAACAGTTTGGAGTTTGTGATTCATGACATTTGAGAAATCAATTAGAAATGTTAATCTGTGATTCATAACTCTAGAATGTGTAATATCATTTAGTTTTCTTAAATATAAATGTGTGTTGCATTAAACTGTTTTGTTGATAATTTTAGAAATAAAATCTGTCAACGCCGAGAAATATCTTCTCATTCCTGTTTAACTGTTTAGTCTGAAATTGACACAAGTTAATAGACATTAGATTATTGGTGGCCCTGCCTATCCTTAATCATTGAATAATAATCAGTTAAGGGAAATTGTGGTAACAAATAGGATCTTTCTCGGCACCTAAACGTAAATGAGACTGATATATATATAACGAGAAGTTACCTGACATAAATACTAACCTGCGTAGTTATTTAATGTCTGACTAATAATACTAACGAGAGACTCACCTTCGTCTTACTAACCGGTATTGTAGTCAATGTGTTTATAACCTTTTTTGTTTAACGATTTGTTAAACGGAATGTACGTGCTCTGTGCTGTCATAGCAGTAAGCTGAGAGAGGCTCGTCATGTCATCACTGAGCTGGCTGGCTGGCTGGCTGGCTCTCTGTGTGTGTGTGTGTGTGTGTGTGTGTGTGTATGTGTGTCTCTCTGTCTGTCTGTCTGTCTGTCTCTCTCTCTCTCTCTCTCCCTCTCAATTCAATTCATTTGTATTGTCAAAGCAATTGGACATGCATACATACATACATACATATATATGGAAAATAAACAATATGTGTACATCTCTTTCGGCATTAGTGGTGCCCTCACAGATGTGCAAGTTACATGACAGACAGACAGACAGACACACACACACTTTCACACACAGACAGACAGACAGACAGACAGACACACGCATATTATGGGTCTTTGTTGGGTAGTGAAATGGGTAGCATCAGTCGCAGTGTGGGTAATGTCAGGGAGCCAATCATAGTCCCCGTTATTTGCATATCGTGGCGCAAAGCATTCTGGGAAAAACAACTAAACACGTTTAGTCATGTATTTGTCCATAGTTTACACATGAGATGAAAGAGACAGTATGACGTATTGAGCACCTAGGATTCCTCATGTGTATGTGAGGGGCAGAGGAACCGGATCCCAAGTGTGCGTCCCAGGTGCTATAGGTTTCAAAGCATGCAGGGGAATAGGCACCCCACCCTGACACCTATAGAAGACTGGATAGGGAGATATAAATAGCAATGGGGAGACTCTTGTACTTGGTGTGGCTCTATCCATATAGTGGGGCCAGCAGCCACTTAGCAGGTGCAGCAATAGAAGCTCAGCCTGGGGAGACTGGATTTAGCATTTCCTCTCCATTTTGATAACTATTCATAATCATTTCTGCAAAATACTTCTATGATACCTATGTATGTTTTTTACTTGTACTATATTATACTATCAAGTATCAGTGTACACATACAATGTGACCTGTTACATTAATACAGAGGCCACGGAAGGCCAGATCACTAATAGCCACTGTCCCCTGATATTACACTTTTTTACAATCACTTTGGCACTCATTTCAGAACCTTGATGTCATTTTTCAAAACTCTAGACACTAAACTCACACCCGATGATCAAAATGCACATTTTTCAAAACTCTAACACTTTTTTACAATTGCTTGGATACAATACACATCAACCTCAGATCATTTGTTCATTGAACTAAAATGACACAACTTACATCAAAGTATTACCATTTCAAAATGCAATTCACACATTACATCTGAGATCACTGTCTATTCATTTCATTACAAAGATCTAACTATCAATTGATACAGCTGCTCAAAATGATAAGTGACTGTTGCATTACTCTTAATGCATAATTTTATGGAAACTGACAAACAATATTCCATGTTTCGATCATGAAAGTTTCAGGATAATGAGATCCATTGACACCAATAACCGAGGAGCATGAACCAGTTGGACTACATTATCTATGGATGTAATATTTCATCATCATTCATCATCATGTAGCACTTTTCCACACCATGTTTTCAGTGTGGAAGGAAAGTTAGAAATTCTTTCTCTAATACCTGTTTTTCTCTCTTGTATACTTAAGAAAGATAAGGTCAAGCTAGAAGGTCAGGCCAGAAGGTAGTTTGATTTCTGTTTGTTATTTACGATGAGAATCTTGGAGACAATGTCAAACAGTATGATTGAAGTGCCTGCTCCCTAATCCATGTGTTGATCTATGAACTCTGTCCTATAATGATATAAATTCTGCTTAGCTAACTTTTAAGATAACATAGTAATGACTTTCTGATTATAACCAGCTCTTTGATTTTTGTGTATAAAAGCTCTGACTGTTAAAATGAAGGCAGAGCGACTTTGGGATCTACTTGAGTCACTGTTCCTCTCCACGCTGCGTGTATTAAAGGCATTGCAACTAACGCTCCAACCTGGTTGAAGATGATTGTTCTTCCACATCAGATTTGACATTACTGTATGTATGCAGGCCCTTGTAATTGCTTTTCCAATACTGCCAACTGGTTATTGATGATTGATTTCACATTGTGGTACGAGTATCGAGTGAAATGAGTGCTATCCACCCCAGCAACACAGTGATAACATGGAGCCGGCAAGTCATCCAGGTCACAATAGAGGTCAAGCAGTGGGAGGAGGAAGACGTGGTGGTCAAAGGAATGGAAGGGGACATGCACCCCTTCTGAGAGGTGGTCGTGGGCCTCGTCATAGAGGAGGGCTTAGGCCTCACCAGAGAGGCAGCCATGGGCCTCATTTGAGAGGTGTTGGGGGAACGTGGTAGAGGACAAGGCCACGGACCAGACAGCGGCAGCAACAGCAAATAGTGTCCAGTGAAATCCGAGAAATAGTTGTAGAGCATGTTGTAAATCATGGCATGACCATGACTGAGGCAGCTACAATGATTCAATCAAACCTCAGAATCAACTCAGGATCAACTGTGGCCTCAATCATCAGAAATTTCCGTACTGAGAAGCGGCAAGTCTTCAGCATGCACTAAACATTAGGCTACTCTCAATTGTCAAATGACTGTATACTGCATACCAATGTGTAGCACAGAGTATAGTGTGCCTTTTGAAAGAAATGCAGACAGAGTGAAGCAGCTGATGACTGAGTATGTTCAGTTTCAAGATGCCTCTTGTGAAAAATGGTTGTGAGAACCTGAACCTGAACACAGGGCTGATGGAAATTTAGAAGTACAGTAATCAATCCTTTGTTTTGCTTTTTACACTAAGCCAGGTGAGGAACACTGCAGTTGACATTTTACTGTAGTTTTGTTCTTTTTTGTAGCTAATTATTGTTGCATGGATTCAAAGAAACCTATGGTGTGATTTGATTGTATTGCATCAATACATTTCAGATTTTGTTCAATGATTCCACTGTGTCTGTAGTATTCTCTCTACTAGTCCTTTTACAGTGATGTATTTATGTGTAGTACCATAATGAAACATGTATCACATATTTTGTACTACAATATTTAATGATTGTACGAACAACTACACAGTGAAACTATCGGTATCTTCTGTGTTACTATGTTACTATGGTATTTCATGATAAATGAGTTATTTGAACCAACAAGTCTGCAAGTGCAAGGTTTCTTTAAAGATATGAAAGGCTGTCCAATGTTCAAAACATTGTATTGTGCAGTGTTACAAGTGATGACCGTTTTGAGTTTTGTGTCTAGTTTTGAAAAATGACATCAAGGTTCTGAAATTAGTGACAAAGTGATTGTAAAAAACTGTATATTCATCCTATTTAATGTGCTCTTTTAAAATGTACTTTTCTTTTTTATGTTGCCATTTCTGTTCTACCAATGTTTCAGTTGTTAGCCAAAGATTGACAGAGTACATCTCATACACACAGGCCAGACAGCAAGGATTTTTTTTTTGAAATTCAATTACAAATGCTGCATGAATTCATCAATACGATTAGAGCTCCTGAAAACTCACTCTACAGCATCTCATTAGCAGTGAAAAGAAACCAAGAAAGTTGGGACAGTTGACTGTTTACCACTATGTAACATCACCTTTTCTTTTAATAACACTTATTAAGCACTTGGGCACTGAAGACACCACTTGGTTAAGTTTAGCAAGTGGGATTTCCCCCCATTCATCCATTATGCATTTCCTCAGCTGCGCAACTGCACAGGGCCTTCGTTGTCTTAATTTGCACTTCATAGTGCGCCACACATTCTCAATTCGGAGACAGGTCAGGACTGCAGGCAGGCCATGCTAGCACCCGCACTCTCTGCCTACGCAACCATGCGCTTGTAATCTGGGCAGAATGTGGTTTGGCGTTATCCTGCTGAAAAATGCAGGGACGTCCCTGGAAAAGATGATGTCTGGATGGCAGCATATGTTGCTCCAAAATGTGTACATCTCTTTCTGCAAAAATGGTGCCCTCACAGATGTGCGAGTTACATGACAGACAGACACTCATACACACTGTCACACCCACACACACACACACACTTTCACAGACAGACACACGCACACACACACACACTTTCACAGACACACACACACACACACACACTTTCACACAGAGACAGACACACACACACTTACATACATACATACATACATACATACAGTGAGGGAAAAAAGTATTTGATCCCCTGCTGATTTTGTGCGTTTGCCCACTCACAAAGAAATGATCAGTCTATAATTTTAATGGTAGGTGTATTTTAACAGTGAGAGACAGAATAACAGCCAAATAATCCAGAAAAACGCATTTCAAAAAAGTTATAAATTGATTTGCATGTTAATGAGGGAAATAAGTATTTGATCCCCTATCAATCAGCAAGATTTCTGGCTCCCAGGTGTCTTTCATACAGGTAACGAGCTGAGATTAGGTGCACTCTCTTAAAGGGAGTGCTCCTAATCTCAGCTCGTTACCTGTATAAAAGACACTTGTCCACAGAAGCAATCAATCAATCAGATTCCAAACTCTCCACCATGGCCAAGACCAAAGAGCTGTCCAAGGATGTCAGGGACAAGATTGTAGACCTACACAAGGCTGGAATGGGCTACAAGACCATCACCAAGCAGCTTGGTGAGAAGGTGACAACAGTTGGTGCGATTATTCGCAAATGGAAGAAACACAAAATAACTGTCAGTCTCCCTCAGTCTGGGGCTCCATGCAAGATCTCACCTCGTGGAGTTTCAATGATCATGAGAACGGTGAGGAATCAGCCCAGAACTACATGGGAGGATCTTGTTAATGATCTCAAGGTAGCTGGGACCATAGTCACCAAGAAAACAATTGGTAACACACTACGCCATGAAGGACTGAAATCCTGCAGCGCCCGCAAGGTCCCCCTGCTCAAGAAAGCACATGTACAGGCCCGTCTGAAGTTTGCCAATGAACATCTGAATGATTCAGAGGAGAACTGGGTGAAAGTGGTCTCAGATGAGACCAAAATCAAGCTCTTTGCCATCAACTCAACTCGCCGTGTTTGGAGGAGGAGGAATGACCCCAAGAACACCATTCCCACCATCAAACAAGGAGGTGGAAACATTATGCTTTGGGGCTGTTTTTCTGCTAAGGGGACAGGACAACTGCACCGCATCAAAGGGACGATGGACGGGGCCATGTACCATCAAATCATGGGTGAGAACCTCCTTCCCTAAGCCAGGGCATTGAAAATGGGTCAAATACTTATTTCCCTCATTAACATGCAAATCAATTTATAACTTTTTTGAAATGCATTTTTCTGGATTTTGTGGCTGTTATTCTGTCTCTCACTGTTAAAATACACCTACCATTAAAATTATAGACTGATCATTTCTTTGTCAGTGGGCAAACGTACAAAATCAGCAGGGGATCAAATACTTTTTTCCCCCACTGTACATACATATATATGGAAAAGAAACATTACAAGTATAAATCACAATAAGATGTAATAAAGTACAGATAAACAAAATGTAATAAAATGTGATCTTTTTGAAAATGCAGGGACGTCACTGGAAAAGATGATGTCTGGATGGCAGCATGTGTTGCTCCAAAATGTGTACATCTCTTCTGCAAAAATGGTGCCCTCACAGATGTGCGAGTTACATGACAGACAGACAGACAGACACTCACACCCACACACACACACTTTCACACAGAGACAGGCACACACACACACACACATACATACATACATACATATGGAAAAGAAACAATACATTTATAAATCACAATAAGATGTAATAAAGTACAGAAAAACTAAATGTAAGAAAATGTGATCTTTAATACACACAAATATGTATGGCTGGTCGGATGCGTCTTGGACTCGGGTTCCTCTTCATTACGTATAACGCTTTTGCCTTTTGCTAAAGCTTTCCGTGGAGGGGATCGTGGGTGAGTTTGTACCATTTTTGGGAGGATCTGCCTTGTTGGGGCGGAGCTGTGATCCAGGTGAACAGCAGATCGGGCATAGGTGGGCATGTGGGCAGAGGAGTAGGAAGGCCGGTCAAGCAAATAAGCTTGCTAAGGTACGCAGCAGCAGCAAGCAGCCCCCCCATCCAGCCAGCCAGCCAGTCTGGCTGGCAGTGACTGAGTGGTTGACAGACGGCAAGCAACGGAATGTACGTGCTCTGTGATGTCATAGCAGTCAGCTGAGAGAGGCTCGTGATGTCATCGCTGAGCTGGCTGGCTGGCTGGCTCTGTGTGTGTGTGTGTGTGTGTGTGTCTATGTCTGTCTGTTTTTCTGTTTGTCAGTCTGTCTGTCTGTCTCTCTCTCTCTCTCTCCCTCTCAATTCTATTCATTTGTATTGTCAAAGCAATTGGACATACATACATACATATATATATGTAGCGTAAGGTACACTTTTAAATTTCAATTAAAGAAGTGAATTCATAGTATCACCTTATCACGAATCCTGGAGTCTTGTAGAACTCAATTTCTGTAATCATTGGACGCAGACACCAATTCCAAAGATATAAATTGTCAAATTTATTTAAAAACAAAGACTAAATGTAGCACTACACTAATTATACAAAAGGGAAAAACTAATTAAAATTCAACTCTAGATCAACAAATCAAAGACAAATCACTTCCGTGACCAAATCAAAGACCATGGGATCACATAGGATAACACACAAATCGTTAAACAAAAAAGGTTATAAACACATTGACTACAATACCGGTTAGTAATTCTAGGAATCACTAAGAAACAGTTGAAAGTGCTAAATTGCAGTTTCAGAAGATGAAAAAAAACTGTAACTGATGGGATAATTACTGCAAATATTAAATAAATGTATTGCAGGATTGTTTTTTTTTAAATCATTTTCATATATATATATATATATATATATATATATATATATATATATATATTCATTTTAAACTCTTTTTCTCTCTGAATACAGCACAAAATAAGAAAGAAAACCGATGGAGCTTCAAGAATTAGATCCCGTCATATTCTACAGACATTTAAAGAGTCCAGTGAAGTTGAGCTACAGCAAAACGTTAAGCAGCTCGAAAAGGAAAACACAAGACTTAAAAATGAAAACCAATGTCTTCGAAACCGTATGGTTGATGGTAAGTTTTTTTATTTATAGCAAATAATTCCTTACCTTGATAAATGTTATTCTTCAGTAATTTAGATTCCAGAGTAATGTATTATAGTTGATCATACTGAAGTAATCTAGAACCACAATACAGACTCTTAATGTGCACTGTCTAATAGTTTAATAATACTGATTATTAAATAAAGTTTTTCAACATAACTTCATAATCCTACATTAATGACTATATGCATTACATTAGACCTGGTAATTCTTGTATTTTATCTCTTCTATTTTTTTCGTAGCTAATGTTAATGACCCACAAAAAGGTCAGTTTGCCAATAACATAGAGCAAGTCTCTCAAGTATAATTGCAGGCATTGATGGTTTTGTTTTCACTTTGTATTAAATATATTACTAGAAATGATTATCATTTAATACTAAGGTTTTTTTCTCCAGAGATTCCAGACCTTTTGGACAATCTGAAAAAAATTGTAACAAAAGCCACATTTATCAGCAATGAAGACAAAAGTGTGTCACCATCAAGTGGTTCTGACAGCCCCACAGCAAATTGTTCTGAATCTGACAAAGAATCACCAAAACAGGTATAACACTCTTGGTCTACAATATTACAAAGACAAGGTAAAAATATATATATTGAAAACAAATATTGGTTGTAAACAATCTAATGATGCTACATTATCAGTTATATTCATAGTTATAGTTGATAATAAGAATGTAATTGAATTATGGGTGTCACAGATTCACTGACTTTATTATGTCTGTAAATTAATAAACTTAGAATTGAGACATACTGTGGTCTTTAATAACACATTTCTGTAACAAAATCACAGCCTTACTGATAATGTATTCCACTTAACATAATATAAGAATAGTTTGGGGATAAACTTGTTTTTTATTTACCATTGTCTTTTAGGTGGAAATATTCCCAGGCACTGGAGTTTACATTGACAAACTGTCCTGGATCCTTGCAGAGAGGTGCAGCACGAATACGTCATATGCAAGAACCCTGACGGTTGCTGTAAAAACTCTCCTTTTTAACTGTATAGAACACAAAGGGTTAGCATTTGAAATGTTCCTTTGGCCTTTGTTTTAGTTTCAGAGACTAGAGTTAATTTATTAATAAATAATAATACCTTACATGTAGCAGCTGGAAAGATCCCAAAGTGCTCTACAGACTCACTTCACCCACCACCCTCTGGGGTGCAGCCATTTTGTACCAGCAGATTACTACACAGCAGTAAAGGTGGAGTCATAACAAATTTGTTAGACCTGATTGAGGGAAGCCTGACTTAGAATTCAGCCACGTCACTCTTTCAACAACACCTTGTAAATCACCTTGGATTAATGCTTCAGACATATTAATACATAATAATAATGAATAGTGCCATGGGATCCTTGACAATATAAACTTTCATGTCTCATTTAAATTTGACTTTTGAGCAAATACTTCACATTTCAGTCCAGTTGTGCCACATCAATGTAATGCTTAAGCAAGGTATTAATGGAGAAAAGACTGCCTTTGCATAGCTGATTCGCCAAGTACAGATTTTACTATGAACTAGTGTAAGACAAGTTTAAGAGCATACACCAAAACGTTTAAATACACCCACACACAAAAATGTTGATTTACTGTGGCAATATGTAACTAATGAACCCTTCTCAAAGATATGTGGTATGTTTATTAAAAGATTTTTATATATCTATGTGCAAGTCATTAAATCTATGTGATACATGTTTTTTAGGGGCTACCTCGAAAAAATTGCCCAGTACCCCAAAGAGTGTAATTGGTGGTGCAATTAACAGCAAGATAAATGAACTACGACACAGAATGAAACCAGAGTGAAGATTTGAAGAACCAGATCTGTATTTTTTGTTTTGTTTTCAACAGGGTTGGGGTCAATTCCAATTCAATTTTTAATTCCCTTTTCAATTCAATTCCAATAAAGAATATTCTGTGAATGCAAAAAGTAATTGCAATTTTGAATTGATTTGTAGGAGGAATTGGAATTGAAAAACAGGAATTGACCCCAACCATGGTTTTCAGTGAGTGTTGTACAAATTGATAGGTCAGGGTTTCTGTAAAAACTTAATAGAGGCCAGCAGGCGTGCACGATCTGGGAAAAACTGCTCCACTACAACAGACCTCTTTCCCTTCGTTTTCTCTAAAAACCTCCTGATATCCTTCACTGCAGCTCTGACTCACCGAGGACGAGGAGGCGAGAGAGGAATCCGTGAAGCCGCCCTCACTGTCACTCCGAGCCGCGATGCTCCAGCGTGTAGCCGGACCTTTCCCCACCAAGCCGCTCGCTACCCCAGCTTCACTACTGTGCCACCACTTCTTTTACTGCCACTATTTACCAACACCGTCCGTGCTCCCTCCCAGCACCTTCTTAGTGCGTTTTTTCCACCCGGCGCCTCGGCTTGTACCGCCGAGCCTGGCCCTGCCTCCTCCTCGGCTACACCCTGTGTGTCTGTCCGCCCGTCTGCTGGCTGCTGAGGTTGTTCCTCGTCACTAACCAGCGCCCCGTGCACCGCCTCAACACCATCTCCCCCCGGCGTCTCGGTCGTCACTATCCCCCGCTGCCTCGACCCCGTCCCCCAGCTGTGCGTCATCGCCTCCGGGCAGCTCTTCCCCCGTCACGGCATCAGTGGTACCATCGGTCCGACCGGCGACTGTCTCCTCCGCCGGGGCTCGATCTCTGTCTGCCCGCTGCATCTGTGGCTGCGGGCCGGTGTCTCTATTCCTCCCCGCGTCGCCCCGCTCCTCCTCCCGCTCCCTGTCCTGCTCGGGACAGTTCCTCACGACATGCCCCTCGCTCCCACACCTGAAACACTTCATGGACTCCGAAGTAGCGAACACGACGTAGTCGGTATTGTCGATCTTAAATTTAAAAATGACATTAAGATCCTCATTGATGTTATTGAGGATCATATACAGCTGCCTTCGGAAGGACACGACGTGTTTCAGTTGCGGGGCTTTGCAGCCCAGCGGGACCCTCTTAATGCCGGACATCAGCTGCCCGAGCCGGTGCGGATGAACGGAGGGACGTTAGACAGCGTTACCTTCCGGGCAGGAGCAGCGAGCGGCAACACCGGGGTGAAAGTGTCGTCTAACACTGTGCCATTAGCCACTAGCTGATTGAGCAGATCAGTGGTTTTTAAGAAGATAACAATGGCAGCAGACTTGATATTTTCACACCCTGCTACCTCCCCAACCGCTAACACACACTGCTCTAGGGGGCAGAACTGCACCGGAGCGATCTTGACTCCATGGCGTCGGGTCAGTTTTTCAAAAGACGCATTCAGGGGGTCCGACCCCCCGACCCGGGAAGAACTACCGGTACTCCCCCCTCCCCTCCCCTGTTCCCCCACAATAAGAAAAGCACTGAAAACAGAAGACAAAATAAACAAACTGAAAAAAGTAAAGCAACAAAAAAACGCAGCCAAAGGACAGAGCTCTCAGCAGCACTCCCGCTCACTGCAGACCCCTCCCACACACTCCCAGCTGAGAGAGAGAGAGAGAGAGTGTTAGTGTCTGTCTGTCTCTCTCTCTCTGTAGATGCATCATAGGGAACATATGTAACAATCTCTCTTTTTGTTTACCAAAAATGAGAATGAACGTATTTCAAGTGGGTGTTGCCTTGGTTGGAAACGTTTTAAGATTATTTATGAAGTGTAAAGTGGATTTGTCTCAGTTCTCCGTAGTTTTCAATGTATGTGCCATTCAGTAGCGTTCATGTTACAGATGTGCCCTATGCAGTGGTAGGGTCAATAAAATGTCAGTAAAACTTTATTTTAGCAATTATGGAGGGGAAGAACTGCAAATAACGGGTCCCCACTAATTATCTAACTTACCAACAACGTTTCAAATTAGGTCTTGCGAAGCTGCCAAATAATGCTGTATAATCGTATGTGTCTTCATACACCGGCTGCTATAGTCTGATAGCTTTGATTATATATACATATTTTCTCGTGAACCACAAATGCTATTTGCTTGATTTTTACAGAGTATGTTATAAATACCATTCTTATGAAGCCTGACAAATTGTATGCTGTAATTATGAATATTTTCAAATCATTTGTTTGTTTTTCCTAACATGTTACAAATGTTCCCTATGTGAAAGATGCATTATATCTTAATAACGTCTAAACAATTAAAGATATACAGATTATTATTTTTGGTAAAGTTATAATACATTGCTATTAACTATGTGTGTCAGTAAAAGTTTAAATTTCCTAAAGGATTTTTATTGATCTTGCAAAATAAGTGTTTAGGGAACATTTGTAACATAGAGGTGGGTTAGCCACCGGCTAAGGGCAGCGGCTCCGGCTCCAGCACCGGCACCATGTCGCTGGAAAAGCGCTAAGTGAGCTCACAGTGAGCTCAGTGTAATGTCTGCTCTGGTGAGCTCACAGTGTGACCTAGTCGTGAGTTCACGTCTTCACTGGGTAGTCCTTGACAACTTAATTGACTCAAATCTTGGGCTTAATTGGTCAAAATGACCATTGGTTGAAGGTACTCAGGGACTGATGTGTAGAGAGACTTATTAAACCTGCAGGATTGTGGTTTTCCCAGATCAGAATTAACCAGATCACCACAAAGGAACATGGTAGGTGCTATTGCAACACAGATTACACAAATACATTGAAATCCAAGTTTGCAGTGGTCCTTGGGCCATTGTGTGGTGATCCAGATCACTTCAGCAGGAATTTTGCAGTGGTCTGGACTACAACTCTCTCTCTCTCTCTCTCTCTCTCTCTCTCTCTCTCTCTCTCTCTCTCTCTCTCTCTCTCTCTCAATTCAGTGCATTTGAATTGTCAAAGCAATTGGACATGCATACATACATACATACATATACACTCACGTAAAGGATTATTAGGAACACCTGTTCAATTTCTCATTAATGCAATTATCTAACCAACCAATCACATGGCAGTTGCTTCAATGCATTTAGGGGTGTGGTCCTGGTCAAGACAATCTCCTGAACTCCAAACTGAATGTCTGAATGGGAATGAAAGGTGATTTAAGCAATTTTGAGCGTGGCATGGTTGTTGGTGCCAGACGGGCCGGTCTGAGTATTTCACAATCTGCTCAATTACTGGGATTTTCACGCACAACCATTTCTAGGGTTTACAAAGAATGGTGTGAAAAGGGAAAAACATCCAGTATGCGGCAGTCCTGTGGGCGAAAATGCCTTGTTGATGCTAGAGCTCAGAGGAGAATGGGCCGACTCGATTCAAGCTGATAGAAGAGCAACTTTGACTGAAATAACCACTCGCTACAACCGAGGTATGCAGCAAGGCATTTGTGATGCCACAACACGTACAACCTTGAGGCGGATGGGCTACAACAGCAGAAGACCCCACTGGGTACCACTCATCTCCACTACAAATAGGAAAAAGAGGCTACAATTTGCACAAGCTCACCAAAATTGGACAGTTGAAGACTGGAAAAATGTTGCCTGGTCTGATGAGTCTCGATTTCAGAGTCAGAATTTGGCGTAAACAGAATGAGAACATGGATCCATCATGCCTTGTTACCACTGTGCAGGCTGGTGGTGGTGGTGTAATGGTGTGGGGGATGTTTTCTTGGCACACTTTAGGCCCCTTAGTGCCAATTGGGCATCGTTTAAATGCCACGGCCCGTTGTTTCTGACCATGTCCATCCCTTTATGACCACCATGTTCCCATCCTCTGATGGCTACTTCCAGCAGGATAATGCACCATGTCACAAAGGTCGAATCATTTCAAATTGGTTTCTTGAACATGACAATGAGTTCACTGTACTAAACTGGCCCCCACAGTCACCAGATCTCAACCCAATAGAGCATCTTTGGGATGTGGTGTGTAACGTTATGTTGGGTGTATTTGGATAAGAGTATTTGGGCTCTGAGCTGAAGCACGGATCTAAAGAAGACCTCTCCCCCCCAAAGTTATCAGATTTCCTTAGCTCATCAGCTTGGAACTGGTTTGCATCAAAGTGACAGTTTTGGGGAGGATGGCACCGAGAAGAGGCCAAATAGTTTGTTATTCTGCTATGAGATGTCTGGAGAAAGGGGCCTGTGGGTGATAAAAACTCTTTGAAGTGGATGAGAGCCGAAATCCCGACATAGAGCTACGAACCCAGGCCAACCGGCATTTCCAAAAGATGGCATGGATTGACATCAGTCATAAATCCAAAGTCACAAAAGATTAAGTCTGTTTTAGTTACTTGTGATAAATTGTTGATATCCTAAGCGTTGGCATTAGAGTCATTAGGTGATTAATCGAGTACTGTTCTGTTGGGTTGTTACTGAATAGCCAAAACAATGATTACCCAAATGTCCCCATGTGAAGCATTGATTGTTAAGGTACCAGGAACAGAGATTCCTGAATTCCTTGGACGCCTAGGCAGTTTGGACTTTGAAGTAGAGTCGCGTCGAACTCAGTTGGTAAACGACACTACGACGCAACTCGAAAAAAAGTCGATAGAGGTGATGAAAGTTATGGCTAGCTTAGCACTTGCGAGCTCAAGGGTAGTGAACTGGATCATAAGCAAGTTTGAAAAACTGAAAAAGCTAGGAGAAAAGTATGCTAAAGCGAAAGAAGAAAGAGCCAAACGGCATGGAATGGTTTTAGAATTTGAAGGAAAGCTAGATACTTGTGGAAAACAAGTCATTGTGTTGAATGCTGAAAAAGAGGACTTAATTGAACAGAGAGAGCAATTAGGAAATGATTTAAGACAATGTCAAGTTGAATTGGAAACAACTCTGATCCAAGTAAAAGGTCTGCAAAATGACAGATGTAAAGCGGTTGAAAATGAAAGGATAGTTTTGAAGGACCGGGATGTTTTGGAAATGCGTCTTTGCAAAACAGTCAGGGAGAAAAATTTGGGCACTGTAAAAATGGAGATACTCGAAGGCGAGGTCATACATTTAAAAAGGGACAGTGAAGAAATGAGGAGAGTAAATCAGGTGCTTAGGGGAGAACTCAAATCAACTGAAGTTGAAAATGAGCGTCTCAAGCAACAAATAGGGGCCCTGAAAGCTGCCTCTTGGTGGGCTGCAAAGCTGACACCTGACAGCATAAAGGAACAGCCGGAACCGGCCAATGCACGGAGTCGCACACCGTCTCCACATTTAGGCCCCGGGTTGCCTCGTCCTGATCGTACCCCTCCCTGTAGTCTTTCTCCACCCAGGGTAAGAAGCTCGTCGCACAGACGAACTTCCTCTCCCGAGAGTCCAGACCGAAAGGTTAACATGCGCCAGTTGAGAGAACTGGCTAAAGATTGTGAAACCTTTAACCCAGCAGACAAGGAAGGAAATGTGGAAGCGTATATTAAGGACATTAAGTATGCTTTGAGTTTCTATCCTGAGGCTACGGAGAAGGAAAAGGTTCTCCTAATCCGCAAAACTACCTCTCGCCAAGTCCATTCTTGGATGGAGAGGCAAGGGTCCATGGTCTGCGATAGGTTTCAACGCTTGTGCAGAGCATTAGTTAGGGACTATTCCAGGTTCATTGATCCAGTGGCAGCAGTGACTGCCGCACACCAGATCAAACAGGGTAAGCATGAGTCCCCCCGTGATTACTATGAAAAGCTTAGGAAAACCTATTTTGCGGGTCAAGATCGACCCGGGGCCGAGGAAGAGGTGAGCTTTAAAGGGTTGTTTGTTGCTAATTTGTTCCCAACGATTAAGGAAATGATCATATTACATGCAGACGCAATGTATATGAACATAGCTGAAATTCGAAAAAATGGCACAGAAAGCTTGTGAAAGCAAGTACAATAGCACTTCTGATCGTAAAGATTCAAGCACCCAAGTACTGGCAAGGCGCTCTGAGAGCCCTATTTCTCCACTGGAGTTAGAGGGGACAGAGATTCAAAGAAGGAAAGAACCTCCCAAGGATGGAATCCAAGACACCCAGGCTTACAATAAAAAAAAGAAATCTGCTCCTAGCCTAGGTGGGTTAACTCAGTCTCTGAGCAATGTTGCAGTTTCTGAGCTACTGCTACGCTTAGCTCTGCTCCCTTTGCCCCCTCTTCCCAAACTGGAAGTTAGTAGCCAGGGTAAAGGGCCGGACTCGCCACCTAAGGAATGACTAGCTCTGGAACCACCCCCTGTCCCCGCCTCTGTGTTTTTGATTGGATGTGAGGAACAGCAGGGGGGTTTCTCTGACACATCAGCCCACTGGGACCTCCCAGTGGGGGAAGTTGCCTGCAGGCAAGCTGAACCTTTGGTGATGTTACTGGGTGATCTGACACAGAGAGGCAGAGCCAAGCAAGTTTACATAGAAGTGACCATTGAGAATGTGTGGGAGTGAGGAGCCTTGTTGGACACTGGGGCTGAAATTTGTTTAATGTCTGCCACCACAATGGGCAACCTGAAACAAATTATGGAAACCTCAGACCAACGACTGAAAGTGGAAGCTTGTAGTGTGAACATTACAAGTTACACAGAGACTAAGGCACAGCTCACTCAAAAGGCATTGTTAGAGTTCACCTTTGGGAAGATTAAGTTGGTTCATCCAGTTTATATTTCCAAATTTGAAACAGAGAAGTTGATCATTGGTCAGGATCTATTGAACAGGTTGTGGGCTCAAGTTGAATCACCAAAGCCGGTGGAATTGAATGACAGATATGATACAGCCACCAAGGTACAACTTCCCAATGAGACCATTTTTTGTGCATGTCCCTAAAGGGGGCACCGGCTTACCATGTAAGCCAACCATTCGAACCCAGGTCCCTACCAACTATTATAGACATAGTGAAGGTCAGGTGCCTGAATAACACCTGAATTCCCAGTCACCTCCCTCTGTTAATCAACTTCCACCTATTGGTTACCGTCAGTAACCATACTCAATACTGAGTAATACCAATTGTTTTTTTGTTTTAATGTACTAGTGTTATAATATGTAACCTGTATATGTGCTAGTATAGGATTGTCAATTTGATTGGAATACATTCTGCTTAAATAATGAACTATTAGTTTGTTTTCTTTGATTTCTCGGGGTCATGAATGGTGAAGTCCACTGTTGAATTCTGTTACATAACTTTGAGATAAATGCTTAACGTCTTATTTTGTCTTGAAGGGGATAACGTCCTAGTCGACCTCAGTCCCATTCAAGAAAGGGGGTATGTAGCGTTATGTTGGGTGTATTTGGATAAGAGTATTTGGGCTCTGAGCTGAAGCACGGATCTAAAGAAGACCTCTCCCCCCCAAAGTTATCAGATTTCCTTAGCTCATCAGCTTGGAACTGGTTTGCATCAAAGTGACAGTTTTGGGGAGGATGGCACCGAGAAGAGGCCAAATAGTTTGTTATTCTGCTATGAGATGTCTGGAGAAAGGGGCCTGTAGGTGATAAAAACTCTTTGAAGTGGATGAGAGCCGAAATCCCGACATAGAGCTACGAACCCAGGCCAACCGGCATTTCCAAAAGATGGCATGGATTGACATCAGTCATAAATCAAGCCCCCCTCCAATAGGACACTGGGGGCTGAAACCGAAATCCAATCTCAAGAACTCAGGAACCAATCACCTATTGATCTGACAGACTATAAAGGACAAACACGGCCTTTCTTTCTCTCTCTCTCTCACCTGAACCAGTAACTCGCTGCCACAGCTCAACCTGTAGCTCTGTTGCCCGAACCGGAACCAGAAACCAACCAAGTCTTTGCCGGCAACAGAAGAGTTAAACTGGGAGAAGGAGATTGAGCCGTACAAAGAATTCTTTTAAAGGACTTTATTAAATAAAGAACTTTACAGACTGCGCTGCCCGCCTGTGCCCACCTGATCAGTGGAGTTTTACAGCTGGACAAATGACTAAGTCGACTGAATACGAAAGTGTCAGTCATTTAAATAGCTATTTGAGTTTTAAGAAACTTGACCCTTGGAACAAACAGGGCCCTGCTTTCCTCAAAGACTTTGTCTTCAAGTAACTACGGTGGAAACCTGCTTACAAAGAAGATTTTGTGCACAACCTTGGAGCCTTCAAACCAGTGGAAAATCTGTTTGGAAACGACTCTACTTTCGCGAAACCCCAACTTCCAGGTGCATCGACTGAGTGGAAGTTCTTGGACAAAGCCGAACCAGACTGCCTTTGTTCCAAACCACACGGACCTCGTGCCGTGTGCTGTTATCTGAGCCCGAAGGCAGAGAGGCCTCTCTGCGACGAAGTTCAGATAAGTTTAACAGTTTGGAGTTCATGATTCATGACATTTGAGAAATCAATTAGAAATGTTAATCTGTGATTCATAACTCTAGAATGTGTAATATCATTTAGTTTTCTTAAATATAAATGTGTGTTGCATTAAACTGTTTTGTTGATAATTTTAGAAATAAAATCTGTCAACGCCGAGAAATATCTTCTCATTCCTGTTTAACTGTTTAGTCTGAAATTGACACAAGTGAATAGACATTAGATTATTGGTGGCCCTGCCTATCCTTAATCATTGAATAATAATCAGTTAAGGGAAATTGTGGTAACAAGTAATGATAGGATCTTTCTCTCCACCTAAACGTTAATGAGACTGATATATATATAACGAGAAGTTACCTGACATAAATACTAACCTGCGTAGTTATTTAATGTCTGACTAATAATACTAACAAGAGACTCACCTTCATCTTACTAACTGGTATTGTAGTCAATGTGTTTATAACCTCTTTTGTTTAACGATTTGTGTTATCATATGCGATCCCATGGTCTTTGATTTGGTCACGGAAGTGATTTGTCTTTGATTTGTTGATATAGAGTTGAATTTTAATTAGTTTTTCCCTTTTGTATAATTAGTGTAGTGCTACATTTAGTCTTTGTTTTGAATAAATTTGACAATTTATATCTTTGGAATTGGTGTCTGCGTCCAATTATTACAGAAATTGAGTTCTACAAGATTCCAGGATTCCAGGATTCGTGATAAGGTGATACTATAAATTCACTTCTTTAATTGAAATTTATAAGTGTACCTTACGCTACAGGTGGAACGGGAGCTTCGTGCCCTGGATGTGCATCCCACAAATCTCCATCAACTGCAAGATGCTATCCTATCAATATGGGCCAACATTTCTAAAGAATGCTTTCAGCACCTTGTTGAATCAATGCCACGTAGAATTAAGGCAGTTCTGAAGGCGAAAGGGGGTCAAACACAGTACTAGTATGGTGTTCCTAATAATCCTTTAGGTGAGTGTATATGGAAAAGGAACAATATGTGTACATCTCTGCATATGGTGCCCTAACAGATGTGCAAGTTACATGACAGACAGACACTCACACACACTTTCAAAGACAGACAGACAGACAGACACTCACACACACTTTCACACACTCACTTTCACAGACAGACAGACACAGACACAGACACACTCACTTTCACACAGAGACAGGCACATTTTCACACAGAGACAGACACACAAACACACACAAACAGACACAGACACACATACTTTGACAGACAGACAGACAGACACATGCATATTATGGGTCTTTGTTGGGTAGTGAAATGGGTAGCATCAGTCGCAGTGTGGGTAATGTCAGGGAGCCAATCATAGTCCCCGTTATTTGCATATCGTGGCGCAAAGCATTCTGGGAAAAGCAACTAAACACGTTTAGTCATGTATTTGTCCATAGTTTACACATGAGATGAAAGAGACAGTATGACGTATTGAGCACCTGGGATTCCTCATGTGTATGTGAGGGGCAGAGGAACCGGATCCCAAGTGTGCGTCCCAGGTGCTATAGGTTTCAAAGCATGCAGGGGAATAGGCACCCCACCCTGACACCTATAGAAGACTGGATAGGGAGATATAAATAGCAATGGGGAGACTCTTTTACTTGGTGTGGCTCTATCCATATAGTGGGGCCAGCAGCCACTTAGCAGGTGTAGCAATAGAAGCTCAGCCTGGGGAGACTGGATTTAGCATTTCCTCTCCATTTTGATAACTATCCATAATCATTTCTGCAAAATACTTCTATGATACCTATGTATGTTTTTTACTTGTACTATATTATACTATCAAGTATCAGTGTACACATACAATGTGACCTGTTACATTAATACAGAGGCCACGGAAGGCCAGATCACTAATAGCCACTGTCCCCTGATATTACACTTTTTTACAATCACTTTGGCACTCATTTCAGAACCTTGATGTCATTTTTCAAAACTCTAGACACTAAACTCACACCCGATGATCAAAATGCACATTTTTCAAAACTCTAACACTTTTTTACAATTGCTTGGATACAATACACATCAACCTCAGATCATTTGTTCATTGAACTAAAATGACACAACTTAACATCAAAGTATTACCATTTCAAAATGCAATTCACACATTACATCTGAGATCACTGTCTATTCATTTCATTACAAAGATCTAACTATCAATTGATACAGCTGCTCAAAATGATAAGTGACTGTTGCATTACTCTTAATGCATAGTTTTATGGAAACTGACAAACAGTATTCCATGTTTCGATCATGAAAGTTTCAGGATAATGAGATCCATTGACACCAATAACCGAGGAGCATGGTTTCTTAGGGTTACCATAGACTTGACTGTGTCTTCTTGTTTGTGAAGGAACAGGACTGTGTTTTCCTGTCTGGGTTCCCGCAGGCTTAAGTGTGTTTGTAAACTGCAGCGTAGGTTTGACCTACTATTAGAAAAAAAAAAAAAAAGGAGCGCTAATTAATTGTTCAATATCTGATACGCCGGTGATAATATAAAATAACGTGTTTATAGTTTATAGAAGTTTATAGTGTTTATGGTAAATGAAGAAAAGTCATTAAGTTATATACAAGTTCTATAAATGCAAACATTGAAAAGCATGTTTGTTGTTATTCCTATATAGGATTTAGTATTATTTGTGTTTTCTTGTTTTTTGCTATGTTTTCTCCCCTGTCGTTTATTGTTATTTTGCGGGCTTGCACGCCTTGGTTGTTGTGTACAAAACGATACATAGAAAATGGGAAAACGTGTTACTGTGTGGGAACAGCTCTAGTAAGACGGGCGACCCGCCACTTAAAGGTACACATGTAAGGTACATGTATGATAACTATGGAGTGAAGCGGTGCGTTTGACTGGACAATAGGTGACAGAAAATTAAGGTTTCCAGAAGATGGGACTTTTGATTCAGATAGACTTGAGCACCTAAAAACGGTTTTGCAAAATAGGAATACAAAGCATTAAGAAATGAGAAACCAAAGCTAGCTATCTTAAAACATTTGTTAGAGAAAAGAAAGAAAAGACAACAGGCATAATTCAATCTGAATGCCCCGAAGACAAATTAAAAATATATATATATGTTTTTCAGTATAAATGACAGTCCTCAAGATACTGAAGGAAAATTACTAGATAAGTAATAAATAAGGGTAGTTTGAGACACTGCAGGTCAATATAACATGCCAACCAAAACCATGGTATCTGAATTTACTATGGATATAAATTAATATGTGTCTCTTTGTATGTTTGTACGTTTTCAGTTTGCGCAAGGTAAATGTCCATATTTTGACTTTTTCATGTACTGTATAGTCCAGAATATGACTAAGAGAGTCATAAGTCACAAATAGTTACAGAATGATAGCTAAAAAACGCCAGTTAAATATGTTGTAATAACAGACCTACAAGAAAGTCAGCATTTAACTGTACACAGAATGCTATTGCAAACAGAAATAATAATACAAAATTAAGTTATTTAAATAGGTCTTACGAATACAGAAGTTAAAAGTAACATGTTAGAAATGGAATTAGAGCCAAATTTAGAAATAGGAATCCGAGGCAACCACAAACATTCGGTGAAGGTTTCTTACATATTGATAAATAGATAACCAGATACTCCAGGAAATTAACGATGTGCTCATTTGGAAGCTATGAGTTCCACAATGAAGAGTTTTTAAATCCCTAGAAATAGATCCCTAAATACAATGTGTAGGTAAGAAATTAACTATTGATCAGTTCAATCTGGATTCGGGAACAGTTCTTCTGAACCTGTACTGGTGTAGATTGGACTTCAATAGGAGGAAGTGACACAATAAAGACATGAGCCGCGCAGGAGGACAGTCTTAGTGCCCACGCAGGTTCTTAGTTGGGGAAATCATTGACTGGACACATTTTTTGAAAATGTGCTTTCCTGAAGTACCTGGACATCATTATTGAGATCAATGAAAAGGCTTATTTTCCAAAGATTAAATACATTCATTAACTACAATAATGTAGTGAAATGTATATAAATAGTAATAATACAAATCGATCAAATATAACTTGCATTTTCTTGTAAGAAATTAGGAATAGGAGAAAGAACAGCTGTTGGGATGCAGTGCGATGTTATCCAAAATTGAAAGCGGTTGAGAAAGGAGAGTTTGTTCTGTGTGAGACAAATGTACTGCCACGAGAGACTCTGATGGTGATTGACTGGAATATGAGGGAAAATAATGAAGTTACTACAGGTATAACTAAAGGTGTAACATAACTAATTTAATGAAACATAGTCATGGCAAGTTATAAAACTGTTTGGAAATAGTCCTTTCACAAACAGAAATACCCTATCAATTAGGAAGAGGGGGGCAGGGGGCAAGGACCGTATGTGCTCCTCTGCTCCCCCTGTTCGCCTGAGCAGACAAGCAGCCTGAGATGAGAGAGAGAGAGAGAGAGAGAGAGAGAGAGAGAGAGAGAGAGAGAGAGAGAGAGAGAGAGAGAGAGAGAGAGAGAGAGAGAGAGAGAGAGAGAGAGAGAGAGAGAGAGAGACAAGGCAGAGACTGTAAGTACGTGTAATGGTTCATAACTTATTACAAACAGAGCAAGAGTGTAATGAATTGTAATTTACACTGCTTGTATTAATAATGATAATAATATTGATGTTGATACAGATGAATACATCACATACTAGATGACAACCGCATAAAACTAATAATAATGAAAATAGGAATAATAGGAGTATGGAAATAATTTCAAATTATGGTTTATTGGTAAAAAATGAATTGAGAAACAAAGATTAATAACTGCCATCATTTACCCAACTACTATTAACTATGGTGTTGAAGGAGCTGCTGTAATAGTTATTGTAATGTTCTCAGGTATTTAAGTTAGATAAAAGGACAAAGATAAGCACATTGTTTTGAAACTTTGACAACTCCACACAAAAAGAGTATCTACACTAGGAAGTAAAGCTGATTCAATAAACACAGGAGATATGATGCTGCTGACGACAGCTGAGTGCTGTACTGAAATAATTTGATAAATGAGATAAATTGGAATCAAGATTATTATTATTTTGAATTGTCCCTTTACTAGAAACCTTATAGATTGTGCGAATGTCAACTAATGTGATAGAGATGCCTTTTATAAGGACGATCTCTGATGTTGTGTGAACCACACATTGTGTCTTCAGACTGATTTATTCCACATGGCAGATATGCATATTATGAATCGTGTCCTGAAGGAACCGATGTCTGACCCATATGGAGAAGATGCTGGTGTTCTTGTTGAGACACAGTAGGCCGAGGGCGCGGCTTTAAAGACAGCCTCACAGCAACTTGAACAGACCAATGCTGAGGTCCACTACGCTGAAGTGATGCTTGACTCAGTGGAGAAATAAGTTAAAATACTATAATTAAAGGTTTTCCAGATTATAGGAATCTACAATATATTGTGAAACTGCTCAGATGACGTCCGCAGTAGCACATATTCTTCTATTGATAGTTTAATTTATAATGTACTATTAGTGGAGATGTCACATTATTCAAATGAATAGAATGACAGCCATGAAGTCAGAATCAGTCCATTGCCCTTCACTTAAGATTTGTACAATGTATAATGTTTATAAATCAAAACGCAACAAATATATGTACAATACAGTTTACAAACTGAATTTGTAAAAAAGAATGTTTTGCTGACTTTTGTATTCTCTTTGAAGCAACAAAATGTATGTGTTATGTATGTCGTAACTAGGGTTTGACTTTTATGACCTGGGGCTGGATGAAATTTAATTTGAGATGCACTGTAAAAGCTCCAGGAAATTGCAACTGGCCACTGCACCTTCCATAAGAGAGCTCAAACATTTGCTAATGCATTGGTTGCCTCACAGGCACTCTTTCCCTGGTTTGCCCATGTGGCGCATGGTGTTGGCCACACGGGCAAAGGGGGGATGTGTGCATCAGTCTTTTAAATTGGTTTGCCCCAGGTTTTATAGTAACAGCTTAGCAATATTGTAGAACTTGCCACATTTGTCAAGCTCATAATCCTGCAATATGCAAATAGATTGTGTTCAAAAGCTTAAATGTTGTGGATATGAATATATACTTGTAATAATATATAGGTGTTCTAAATGGGTTGAAGCCTATCCCGTAGGAAGGCTGAAGTAGTAAAAGTAGCAAAAATACAGTTAAGGGATGTTATATGTAGATTTCGCATTCCAGGGAAATTTCCAGTGATAGGAACACTCACTTCACTGGGACAATAGTGCAGGAACTATGCAAAGCCCTGCGAGGTAAACAACATTTTCACTGCCCCATCAGGCTCAGTCAGCTGGAGCAGTGGAGAAACAAAATGGGATATTAAAGAATAAGCTGTCTAATATATGCAAACAAACAGGACTCAAACGTCCAGATCCCCTTCCTATAGTCCTAATGACAATGAAATCGTCAGCAAATTGAGAAAAACAGGTCTTTCTCCGTGTGAGATTATTATGGGATGACTTATGAGACTCTCCATCACTCCTCCATTGTCTGTAAGGGAAATGGACATCCACTTGATGGATGATGCTATGTTGTCTTTTTGTATGGGACTAACACGTGCTTTCGAAGCTGTCCATTCACAGATGAAAGCCGCCCAGACTGAACCATCCCAGCAGGTTTACCACCCCTTCCAGCAAGGTGACTGTGTATATCAAAGCACACAAGAGAAAGTCCTCCCAACAGCCCAGGTGGACAGGGCCCTACCAGGTGCTCCTGACCACCCACACAGCTGTGAAGTGCCTAGGAACGACGACATGGATCCACTCCTCACACTGCAAACTTGCCAATCGAGGCGAACAGCACAACCCTGGTGGAGAACAGAGGGATAAAGGAATTGTTCTTCCACATCAGATTTGACATTACTGTATGTATGCAGGCCCTTGTAATTGCTTTTCCAATACTGTCAACTGGTTATTGATGATTGATTTCACATTGTGGTACGAGTATCGAGTGAAATGAGTGCTATCCACCTTAACAACACAGCGATAACATGGAGCCGGCAGGTGATCCAGGTCACAATAGAGGTCAAGCAGTGGGAGGAGGAAGACGTGGTGGTCAAAGGTGTAGCGTAAGGTACACTTATAAAATTCAATTAAAGAAGTGAATTTATAGTATCACCTTATCACGAATCCTGGAATCTTGTAGAACTCAATTTCTGTAATAATTGGACGCAGACACCAATTCCAAAGATATAAATTGTCAAATTTATTCAAAAACGAAGACTAAATGTAGCACTACATTAATTATACAAAAGGGAAAAACTAATTAAAATTCAACTCTAGATCAACAAATCAAAGACAAATCACTTCCGTGACCAAATCAAAGACCATGGGATCGCATATGATAACACACAAATCATTAAACAAAAAAGGTTATAAACACATTGACTACAATACCGGTTAGTAAGACGAAGGTGAGTCTCTCATTAGTATTGTTAGTCAGACATTCAATAACTATGCAGGTTAGTATTTATGTCAGGTAACTTCTCGTTATATATATATCAGTCTCATTAACGTTTAGGTGGAGAGAAAGATCCTATCATTACTTGTTACCACAATTTCCCTTAACTGATTATTATTCAATGATTAAGGATAGCCAGGGCCACCTATAATCTGGTGTCTATTAACTTGTGTCAATTTCAGACTAAACAGTTAAACAGGAATGAGAAGATATTTCTCGGCGTTGACAGATTTTATTTCTAAAATTATCAACAAAACAGTTGAATGCAACACACATTTATATTTAAGAAAACTAAATGATATTACACTTTCTAGAGTTATGAATCACAGATTAACATTTCTAATTGATTTCTTAAATGTCATGAATCACAAACTCCAAACTGTTAAACTTATGTGAACTTCGTCACAGAGAGGCCTCTCTGGCTTCGGGCTCAGAT
Organism: Amia ocellicauda; assembly: GCF_036373705.1. NCBI lineage: Eukaryota > Metazoa > Chordata > Actinopteri > Amiiformes > Amiidae > Amia > Amia ocellicauda. The sequence goes on along the minus strand of NW_027102984.1, from coordinate 255,038 downwards.
AACAGCACACGGCACGAGGTCCGTGTGGTTTGGAACAAAGGCAGTCCGGTTCGGCTTTGTCCAAGAACTTCCACTCAGTCGATGCACCTGGAAGTTGGGGTTTCGCGAATGTAGAGTCTTTTCCAAACAGATTTTCCACTGGTTTGAAGGCTCCAAGGTTGTGCACAAAATCTTCTTTGTAAGCAGGGTTCCACCGTAGTTACTTGAAGACAAAGTCTTTGAGGAAAGCAGGGCCCTGTTCGTTCCAAGGGTCAAGTTTCTTAAGACTCAAATAGCTATTTAAATGACTTTCGTATTCAGTCGACTTAGTCAATTGTCCAGCTGGATGGCTGGGCACAGGCGGGCAGCGCAGTCTGTAAATTTCTTTATTTAATAAAGTCCTTTAAAAGAATTCTTCGTACGGCTCAATCTCCTTCTCCCAGTTTAACCCTTCTGTTGCTGGTAAAGACTTAGTTGGTTTCTGGTTCCGGTTCTGGCAACAGAGATACAAGTTGAGCTGTGGCAGCGAGTTACTGGTTTAGGTGAGAGAGAGAGAGAGATGCCGTGCGTTACCCTTTATACGCCTGTCAGATCAATAGGTGATTGGTTCTTTAGTTTGTGAGATTGGATTTCGGCTTCAGCCCCCAGTGTCCTATTGGAGGGGGGCTTGATTTATGACTGATGTCAATCCATGCCATCTATTGGAAATGCCGGTTGGCACGGGTTCGTAGCTCTGTGTCGGGATTTCGGCTCTCGTCCATTTCAAAGAGTTTTTATTTCCTACAGGCCCCCTTCCCCAGACATCTCACAGCAGGGATTCCAAGCTATTTGGCCCATTCTTGGTGCCATCCTCCCAAGACTGTCACTTTGATGTAAACCAGTTCACATGCTGATGAGTTAAGGAAATCTGATAAATTTGGGGGGGAGAGGTCTTCTTTAGATCAGTGCTTCAGCTCAGAGCTAAAATGCTCTTATCAGAATACACCCAACATAACGCTACACTGGTTAATTCTGTTCTGGGAAAACCACAATCCTGCAGGTTTAATAAGTCTCTCTACACATCAGTCCCTGAGTACCTTCAACCAATGGTCATTTTGACCAATTAAGCCCAAGAATTGAGTCAATTAAGTTGTCAAGGACTACCCAGTGAAGACGTGAACTCACGACTAGGTCACACTGTGAGCTCACCAGAGCAGACATTACACTGAGCTCACTGTGAGCTCACTTAGCGCTTTTCCAGCGACATGGTGCCGGTGCTGGAGCCGGAGCTGCTGCTCGGCCTGGGATCCAGCTGATCTTTTTTGAACCGGCCCGCTTTTCCAACGGTTTTGACGTCACTGGATGTGGGCATTCCCAAGCATGGAGTAGAAGTGGAGAAACACAGCAATAGTAATCAGCACCGAGGCGACTGCGTCTTTAAACCCCATTTAACATCACAATCAAACTCATTCCGCGTCTATGGCAAATCGTAACCCTAATGTTACAAATGTTCCCTAAACACCTATTTTGCAGGATCAATAAAAAATTATTAGGATTTTTTAAACTTTTACTGACACACATAGTTAATAGCAATGTGTTATAACTTTACCGAAAATAATAATCTGTATATCTTTAATTGTTTAGACGTTATTAAGATATAATGCATCTTTCACATAGGGAACATTTGTAACATGTTAGGAAAAACAAACAAATGATTTGAAAATATTCATAATTACAGCATACAATTTGTCAGGCTTCATAACAATGGTATTTATAACATACTCTGTAAAAATCAAGCAAATAGCATTTGTGGTTCACGAGAAAATATGTATATATAATCAAAGCTATCAGACTATAGCAGCCGGTGTATGAAGACACATACGATTATACAGCATTATTTGGCAGCTTCGCAAGACCTAATTTTAAACGTTGTTGGTAAGTTAGATAATTAGTGGGGACCCGCTATTTGCAGTTCTTCCCCTCCATAATTGCTAAAATAAAGTTTTACTGACATTTTATTGACCCTACCACTGCATAGGGCACATCTGTAACATGAACGCTACTGAATGGCACATACATTGAAAACTACGGAGAACTGAGACAAATCCACTTTACACTTCATAAATAATCTTAAAACGTTTCCAACCAAGGCAACACCCACTTGAAATACGTTCATTCTCATTTTTGGTAAACAAAAAGAGAGATTGTTACATATGTTCCCTATGATGCATCTACAGAGAGAGAGAGACAGACAGACACTAACACTCTCTCTCTCTCTCTCTCTCTCTCTCTCTCTCTCTCAGCTGGGAGTGTGTGGGAGGGGTCTGCAGTGAGCGGGAGTGCTGCTGAGAGCTCTGTCCTTTGGCTGCGTTTTTTTGTTGCTTTACTTTTTTCAGTTTGTTTATTTTGTCTTCTGTTTTCAGTGCTTTTCTTATTGTGGGGGAACAGGGGAGGGGAGGGGGGAGTACCGGTAGTTCTTCCCGGGTCGGGGGGTCGGACCCCCTGAATGCGTCTTTTGAAAAACTGACCCGACGCCATGGAGTCAAGATCGCTCCGGTGCAGTTCTGCCCCCTAGAGCAGTGTGTGTTAGCGGTTGGGGAGGTAGCAGGGTGTGAAAATATCAAGTCTGCTGCCATTGTTATCTTCTTAAAAACCACTGATCTGCTCAATCAGCTAGTGGCTAATGGCACAGTGTTAGACGACACTTTCACCCCGGTGTTGCCGCTCGCTGCTCCTGCCCGGAAGGTAACGCTGTCTAACGTCCCTCCGTTCATCCGCACCGGCTCGGGCAGCTGATGTCCGGCATTAAGAGGGTCCCGCTGGGCTGCAAAGCCCCGCAACTGAAACACGTCGTGTCCTTCCGAAGGCAGCTGTATATGATCCTCAATAACATCAATGAGGATCTTAATGTCTCCGAAGTTGGATCTCTCTTGCTGCCACCACCACGAAGATTGCTCTTTAGTAATGTTGGAAAGTCAAAGACAGCAACCGTCAGGGTTCTTGCATATGACGTATTCGTGCTGCACCTCTCTGCAAGGATCCAGGACAGTTTGTCAATGTAAACTCCAGTGCCTGGGAATATTTCCACCTAAAAGACAATGGTAAATAAAAAACAAGTTTATCCCCAAACTATTCTTATATTATGTTAAGTGGAATACATTATCAGTAAGGCTGTGATTTTGTTACAGAAATGTGTTATTAAAGACCACAGTATGTCTCAATTCTAAGTTTATTAATTTACAGACATAATAAAGTCAGTGAATCTGTGACACCCATAATTCAATTACATTCTTATTATCAACTATAACTATGAATATAACTGATAATGTAGCATCATTAGATTGTTTACAACCAATATTTGTTTTCAATATATATATTTTTACCTTGTCTTTGTAATATTGTAGACCAAGAGTGTTATACCTGTTTTGGTGATTCTTTGTCAGATTCAGAACAATTTGCTGTGGGGCTGTCAGAACCACTTGATGGTGACACACTTTTGTCTTCATTGCTGATAAATGTGGCTTTTGTTACAATTTTTTTCAGATTGTCCAAAAGGTCTGGAATCTCTGGAGAAAAAAACCTTAGTATTAAATGATAATCATTTCTAGTAATATATTTAATGCAAAGTGAAAACAAAACCATCAATGCCTGCAATTATACTTGAGAGACTTGCTCTATGTTATTGGCAAACTGACCTTTTTGTGGGTCATTAACATTAGCTACAAAAAAAATAAAAAAGATAAAATACAAGAATTTCCAGGTCTAATGTAATGCATATAGTCATTAATGTAGGATTATGAAGTTATGTTGAAAAACTTTATTTAATAATCAGTATTATTAAACTATTAGACAGTGCACATTAAGAGTCTGTATTGTGGTTCTAGATTACTTCAGTATGATCAACTATAATACATTACTCTGGAATCTAAATTACTGAAGAATAACATTTATCAAGGTAAGGAATTATTTGCTATAAATAAAAAAACTTACCATCAACCATACGGTTTCGAAGACATTGGTTTTCATTTTTAAGTCTTGTGTTTTCCTTTTCGAGCTGCTTAACGTTTTGCTGTAGCTCAACTTCACTGGACTCTTTAAATGTCTGTAGAATATGACGGGATCTAATTCTTGAAGCTCCATCGGTTTTCTTTCTTATTTTGTGCTGTATTCAGAGAGGAAAAGAGTTTAAAATGAAAATATATATATATATATATGAATATGATTAAAAAAAAACAATCCTGCAATACATTTATTTAATATTTGCAGTAATTATCTCACCGGTAACTGTGGTTCATCAAGGTCACTATCATCTGAAATTTGAAGTTTTTTGTTTGGTTTAGGTACTCTCTTCATTTTAGGACAGGGCATTTTTGTTAGGTCATTAAGTTTTCTTCTTAGTTCGCCTTCTTTTCCTAAAATAAAAATAAAATAAATAAAACCCTGCATTATGTCCACAGATATTTGGGGATTATATTTATTTGTCATAAAAATACTGTGCTTTGACCATACAAATTAAGATGAACAGCCAACACTGAATCAAAACTGAAGTTAAATTATATCTGGTTTAATTTATTTTGTGATTTGGGGGATTTTATTGTAAAGCACAACACACAATAAATCGTTCTTACAAATGCCAGTCAAGTATGACGAGTTTTTAGCGCCCTCACCACCACCTACCATGTTATAAGAGTATGTTAGACGTACAACACATTAATAACTTAAACATTCATTTCAAATATACTGTGATTGTATATATCAAATAGCATGTAAAGACTTTAATGTTTTTTTTTTTTAAATAAACATTGTTACCAGTCATAATGATCTGCGCTTCATGGACAGGCCATCCACCTTTTGGAGGTTTGTTCGTGTCTCTCCACTCTGCTCTGAAGTTTCGAGTCGTCTCTTCGTCATCATCAGCAATGCTGAATAAATCAAAATTGCGAAAGCAAGCAGTGGGAATCACGCTGTAAGAGTCTTTGTCGACCCCGCTTTCCCACTTCACCAACGCGTGCATCACCGCCATACTACCTTCACCTTCTCGTCCGTTTTTTCTGCGCCTTTTTCCCCCGACAAGTCACGGCACAAAAAACAGTCCCGCTCTGCATTCTGGTACTTGGCGTTCTTAATAACACCAACAGGGTGTAATCGCATAGACCACTCGAGTATAAAGTACTACATATCCCATCTGTTACAGTTTTTTTTCTTCTTCTGAAACTGCAAGCGCACTACATAAAGTTTGGCAAATGAAGAAATTTGGATGATGAGTTTACAATCTTATAAACAGTATTTAAGTAAACCTAGATATGCAATTCCAAAAAGAACAGCATCGAGATGGAGAAACAGGATACAAAAATAATAATACAATGTTTATACTTTTTGTATTTTAATTACAGTATGTAATTATTGCCTTTTGATTTACATTTACAGAAAAAGAACGGCGGCAAACGTGGACTACCCAACAAGAAGCAACAAAGTTACTAAAATATCAGATTCTCAGGTAAGCTTCATGCAGCCATACATGTATAATTATAAAATCAATCCAAAAAATAGACCTTGTTTACCCTACAACTGATTTGAGTGTTAATTCTATTTAAGATATAAAAAAACATTTTATTTTCTGAACTAATAATCTGTGAACATTCTATTATCTCTATAATTTTAATTAATACATTTATTTTATTATTGGTGGAACATTATATTTTTCAGCTCAGATGATTTCACGTACCATAAATTTTTCTGTTAATAAATGTGCAAAAACAAATCAGATGGATAGGCCCCTACATATGAACATTAAGTTAAAGGCCTAGAGTGAGTGTTCTTCACTTCCAGTCATGGCGGGCCACAATCCAGCTCTTTGTAACTCATCAACAACCAAAGACCTGGGAAAAGGGTTAAATGGCTTCAGTTAAGCCAATTAGGTAATTAAGAGCTCAACTGGAAAAAAAACAGCAGGCATAGGGGTACTTTAGGACCACAGTCACTGATATAACCTACAATGTTGTTGTAATGAAAATCAGCAGACAGTGGGCCTCCTCCAGGACTAAGGTTGAGAAGCACTGGTCTTGAAGACCACAATAACAATCGACCTCAAGGGCTAGGGATATTCGAGGTGATGCTAAACCAGTCCTGAATGTTTAAATATAATGTTATTTTCTTGTAGTGTGCCGTTGCTGTTAATGCAACCAGTTATATTGAGCCATCAAATACAGAAGCTGACGAAAGACATCAACATGTAAATTTAGTTGTAAATTTAAAGTGTGTGTGAAAAGTATTTTGTATATGGAGATTAACCCATAGTTTCACAGATAAATTGTGGACCAGTGATATTCAGGATCTTCAAAACAAGTCCTGAATGCTCAAACTTAACACTTCTTTTTTTAGAGTGTCGTTGCTGTCAATCCAGCCAGTGATGTGGAGCCATCAGATACAGAAGCTGATGAAAAACAACATGTAAATTTCCTAAATTAATATGGTGCATCAAAATACTTATTTAGCACTTTCAACTGTTTCTTTGTGATTCCTAAAATTACTTTACAGGCTGGGGCTGGGGGAAGACACTGCGCCCGCCTGGAGAAGCCTGTACAAGCCCCCCTCAATAAGAGAGCTGGCAATCTGCAGTGGAGGGTGTTACACACCATTATTGCTGTCAATTCTTTTATTACTGTTCTTAACCCTGCTGTGTCCGACGCCTGCCCATTCTGTGCTCAGAGAGAGACCGTGTTTCACTGTTTCAGCACTTGCTCTCGGTTGTCACCCACTTTTAGTCTTTTAACTCGTCTTTTTACTGATCTTAACCTGATTTTTAACACAAAGGTTTTTATTTTAGGGGCGCGATACACCAGAAAGACCAAACATGTGGACCAGCTGGTAAACTTCTTGCTGGGCCAGGCTAAAATGGCCGTCTATAAGACTAGGAAGAACAGAGTGTGTGGGGAGGGCAGTGAGGATGCAGTGAGAGTGTTTGCCATGCTGGTCAAGTGCAGAGTCAGACTAGAGTTTAACTATTACAGGCTGATGAATGATTTGGAGAGTTTTGAACAGGTCTGGTGTATTAATGATGCCCTTTGTGAATTGTATGACGGGGAGTTGGTTTTTATTATGTAATTCATTTATAGGGTTTAGTATTTGATGGTTGTTTTGTTGTGTGTATTGGGTTGCTTTCTTTAAAAGTGTACAGATCAGTGGCGGAGTTAATGCTTGTTGGGGGGAGACAAACAAAGGGGAACACTATTTTTTATTTATTTATTTATTTTCTTTTGTATGAATTATTGCGTGTTGCAAACAGGCAATGAAGTCTGATAAAAGTCAAAAAGTCTCTCTCTCTCTCACACACACACACACAGCCAGCAAGACACACAGAGCCAGCCAGCTCAGCGATGACATCACAAACATCTCTCTCAGGTGACTCCTATGACATCACAGAGCACGTACATTCCGTTGCTTGCCGTCTGTCAACCACTCAGTCACTGCCAGCCAGACTGGCTGGCTGACTGGATGGTGGGGCTGCTTGCTGCTGCTGCGTACCTTAGCAAGCTTATTTGCTTGACCGGCCTTCCTCCTCCGCCCACATGCCCACCTATGTCCGATCTGCTGTTCACCTGGATCACAGCTCCGCCCCAACAAGGCAGAGCCTCCCAAGAATGGTACAAACTCACCCACGATCCCCTCCACGGAAAGCTATAGCAAAAGGCAAAAGCATTATACGTAATGAAGAGGAACCCGAGTCCAAGACGCATCCGACCAGCCATACATATTTGTGTGTATTAAAGATCACATTTTATTACATTTAGATTTTCTGTACTTTATTACATATTTTTGTGATTTTTAAATGTATTGTTTCTTTTCCTTATATATGTATGTATGTATGTATGTATGTGTGTGTGTGTCTGTGTGAAAGTGTATGTGTTTGTGTGTCTCTGTGTGAAAGTGAGTGTGTGTGTGTCTGTCTCTGTGTTTGTGTGTCTGTCTCTGTGTGAAAGTGAGTGTGTGTGCGTGTGTCTGTCTGTGAAAGTGTGTGTGTGTGTGTGTGGGTGTGACAGTGTGTATGAGTGTCTGTCTGTCATGTAACTCGCACATCTGTGAGGGCACCATTTTTGCAGAAAGAGATGTACACATTTTGGAGCAACATATGCTGCCATCCAGACATCGTCTTTTCCAGGGACATCCCTGCATTTTTCAGCAGGATAACGCCAAACCACATTCTGCCCAGATTACAAGCGCATGGTTGCGTAGGCAGAGAGTGCGGGTGCTAGCATGGCCTGCCTGCAGTCCTGACCTGTCTCCGAATTGAGAATGTGTGGCGCACTATGAAGTGCAAATTAAGACAACGAAGGCCCTGTGCAGTTGCGCAGCTGAGGAAATGCATAATGGATGAATGGGGGGAAATCCCACTTGCTAAACTTAACCAAGTGGTGTCTTCAGTGCCCAAGTGCTTAATAAGTGTTATTAAAAGAAAAGGTGATGTTACATAGTGGTAAACAGTCGACTGTCCCAACTTTCTTGGTTTCTTTTCACTGCTAATGAGATGCTGTAGAGTGAGTTAGTTATATTGCTTTCAGGAGCTCTAATCGTATTGATGAGTTCATGCAGCATTTGTAATTGAATTTCAAAAAGAAATCCTTGCTGTCTGGCCTGTGTGTATGAGATGTACTCTGTCAATCTTTGGCTAACAACTGAAACATTGGTAGAACAGAAATGGCAACATAAAAAAGAAAAGTACATTTTAAAAGAGCACATTAAATAGGATGAATATACAGTTTTTTACAATCACTTTGTCACTAATTTCAGAACCTTGATGTCATTTTTCAAAACTCTAGACACAAAACTCAAAACGGTCATCACTTGTAACACAGGCTGTCCAATGTTCAAAACATTGCATTGTGCATTCATATCTTTAAAGAAACCTTGCACTTGCAGACTTGTTGGTTCAAATAATTCATTTATCATGAAATACCATAGTAACATTTATTTAGATCACCCACACAGAAGATACCGATAGTTTCACTGTGTAGTTGTTCGTACAATCATTAAATATTGTAGTACAAAATATGTGATACATGTTTCATTATGGTACTACACATAAATACATCACTGTAAAAGGACTAGTAGAGAGAATACTACAGACACAGTGGAATCATTGAACAAAATCTGAAATGTATTGATGCAATACAATCAAATCACACCATAGGTTTCTTTGAAGCCATGCAACAATAATTAGCTACAAAAAAGAACAAAACTACAGTAAAATGTCAACTGCAGTGTTCCTCAACTGGCTTAGTGTAAAACAAAGGATTGATTACTGTACTTCTGAATTTCCATCAGCCCTGTGTTCAGGTTCAGGTTCTCACAACCATTTTTCACAAGAGGCATCTTGAAACTGAACATACCTGAACATACTCAGTCATCAGCTGCTTCACTCTGTCTGCATTTCTTTCAAAAGGCACACTATACTCTGTGCTACACATTGGTATGCAGTATACAGTCATTTGACAATTGAGAGTAGCCTAATGTTTAGTGCATGCTGAAGACTTGCCGCTTCTCAGTACGGAAATTTCTGATGATTGAGGCTACAGTTGATCCTGAGTTGATTCTGAGGTTTGATTGAATCATTGTAGCTGCCTCAGTCATGGTCATGCCATGATTTACAACATGCTCTACAACTATTTCTCGGATTTCACTGGACACTATTTGCTGTTGCTGCCGCTGTCTGGTCCGTGGCCTTGTCCTCTACCACGTTCCCCCAACACCTCTCAAATGAGGCCCATGGCTGCCTCTCTGGTGAGGCCTAAGCCCTCCTCTATGACGAGGCCCACGACCACCTCTCAGAAGGGGTGCATGTCCCCTTCCATTCCTTTGACCACCACGTCTTCCTCCTCCCACTGCTTGACCTCTATTGTGACCTGGATGACTTGCCGGCTCCATGTTATCACTGTGTTGCTGGGGTGGATAGCACTCATTTCACTCGATACTCGTACCACAATGTGAAATCAATCATCAATAACCAGTTGGCAGTATTGGAAAAGCAATTACAAGGGCCTGCATACATACAGTAATGTCAAATCTGATGTGGAAGAACAATCATCTTCAACCAGGTTGGAGCGTTAGTTGCAATGCCTTTAATACACGCAGCGTGGAGAGGAACAGTGACTCAAGTAGATCCCAAAGTCGCTCTGCCTTCATTTTAACAGTCAGAGCTTTTATACACAAAAATCAAAGAGCTGGTTATAATCAGAAAGTCATTACTATGTTATCTTAAAAGTTAGCTAAGCAGAATTCATATCATTATAGGACAGAGTTCATAGATCAACACATGGATTAGGGAGCAGGCACTTCAATCATACTGTTTGACATTGTCTCCAAGATTCTCATCGTAAATAACAAACAGAAATCAAACTACCTTCTGGCCTGACCTTCTAGCTTGACCTTATCTTTCTTAAGTATACAAGAGAGAAAAACAGGTATTAGAGAAAAAATTTCTAACTTTCCTTCCACACTGCAAACATGGTGTGGAAAAGTGCTACATGATGATGAATGATGATGAAATATTACATCCATAGATAATGTAGTCCAACTGGTTCATGCTCCTCGTTTATTGATGTCAATGGATCTCATTATCCTGAAACTTTCATGATCGAAACATGGAATATTGTTTGTCAGTTTCCATAAAATTATGCATTAAGAGTAATGCAACAGTCACTTATCATTTTGAGCAGCTGTATCAATTGATAGTTCGATCTTTGTAATGAAATGAATAGACAGTGATCTCAGATGTAATGTGTGAATTGCATTTTGAAATGGTAATACTTTGATGTTAAGTTGTGTCATTTTAGTTCAATGAACAAATGATCTGAGGTTGATGTGTATTGTATCCAAGCAATTGTAAAAAAGTGTTAGAGTTTTGAAAAATGTGCATTTTGATCATCGGGTGTGAGTTTAGTGTCTAGAGTTTTGAAAAATGACATCAAGGTTCTGAAATGAGTGCCAAAGTGATTGTAAAAAAGTGTAATATCAGGGGACAGTGGCTATTAGTGATCTGGCCTTCCGTGGCCTCTGTATTAATGTAACAGGTCACATTGTATGTGTACACTGATACTTGATAGTATAATATAGTACAAGTAAAAAACATACATAGGTATCATAGAAGTATTTTGCAGAAATGATTATGGATAGTTATCAAAATGGAGAGGAAATGCTAAATCCAGTCTCCCCAGGCTGAGCTTCTATTGCTACACCTGCTAAGTGGCTGCTGGCCCCACTATATGGATAGAGCCACACCAAGTACAAGAGTCTCCCCATTGCTATTTATATCTCCCTATCCAGTCTTCTATAGGTGTCAGGGTGGGGTGCCTATTCCCCTGCATGCTTTGAAACCTATAGCACCTGGGACGCACACTTGGGATCCGGTTCCTCTGCCCCTCACATACACATGAGGAATCCTAGGTGCTCAACACGTCATACTGTCTCTTTCATCTCATGTGTAAACTATGGACAAATACATGACTAAACGTGTTTAGTTGCTTTTCCCAGAATGCTTTGCGCCACAATATGCAAATAACGGGGACTATGATTGGCTCCCTGACATTACCCACACTGCGACTGATGCTACCCATTTCACTACCCAACAAAGACCCATAATATGCGTGTGTCTGTCTGTCTGTCTGTCTGTCAAAGTATGTGTGTGTGTGTCTGTGTGTGTCTGTGTCTGTCTGTCTGTGTGTGAAAGTGTGTGTGTGTCTGTCTGTCTGTCTGTCATGTAACTTGCACATCTGTGAGGGCACCACTAATGCAGAAAGAGATGTACACATATTGTTTATTTTCCATATATATGTATGTATGTATGTATGCATGTCCAATTGCTTTGACAATACAAATGAATTGAATTGAGAGGGAGAGAGAGAGAGTAAGAGAGAGAGAGAGAGACAGACAGACAGAGACACACACACACACACACACACACACACACAGAGAGCCAGCCAGCCAGCTCAGCGATGACATGACGAGCCTCTCTCAGCTTACTGCTATGACATCACAGAGCACGTACATTCCGTTTAACAAATCGTTAAACAAAAAAGGTTATAAACACATTGACTACAATACCGGTTAGTAAGACGAAGGTGAGTCTCTCGTTAGTATTATTAGTCAGACATTAAATAACTACGCAGGTTAGTATTTATGTCAGGTAACTTCTCGTTATATATATATCAGTCTCATTTACGTTTAGGTGCCAAGAAAGATCCTATTTGTTACCACAATTTCCCTTAACTGATTATTATTCAATGATTAAGGATAGGCAGGGCCACCAATAATCTAATGTCTATTAACTTGTGTCAATTTCAGACTAAACAGTTAAACAGGAATGAGAAGATATTTCTCGGCGTTGACAGATTTTATTTCTAAAATTATCAACAAAACAGTTTAATGCAACTCACATTTATATTTAAGAAAACTAAATGATATTACACATTCTAGAGTTATGAATCACAGATTAACATTTCTAATTGATTTCTCAAATGTCATGAATCACAAACTCCAAACTGTTAAACTTATGTGAACTTCGTCGCAGAGAGGCCTCTCTGGCTTC